>NW_015389733.1:127900-130605 GCF_001527695.2 Protobothrops mucrosquamatus | reverse complement strand
ATTTCTCTTTCTCTCTCTCTCTGTCTTTTTCTCTCTCTCTCTTTCTCTCTCTTTCTTTCTCTCTCTCTCTCTTTCTCTCTCTCTCTCTCTCTCTCTCTCTCTCTCTCTCTCTCTCTCTCTCTCTCTCTCTCTTTCCTCTCTATTTTTCTCTTTCCTCTTCCTCTCCCTCTTTCTTTCTCTCTTTCCTCTTTTTCTCTCTTTCCTCTCCCCCTCTCTCTTTCTCTTTCTCTCTTTCCTCTCCCTCTCTTTCTCTCCCTCTTTCTCTCCCTCTCTTTCCTCTCTCTTTCCTCTCTCACTCTTTCCTTTCTCTCTCTCTCTCTTTCCTCTCTCTCCCTCTCCCTCTCTTTCCTCTCTCATTCCTCCCCCTCTCTCTTTCTCTCTTTCCTCTCTTTTTCTCTCTTTCCTCTCCCCCTCTCTCTTTCTTTTTCCTCTCCCCCTCTCTCTTTCTCTTTCTCTCTTTCCTCTGTCTTTCTCTTTCCTTTCTCTCACTCTCTCTCTTTCCTCTGTCTCCCTCTCCCTCTCTTTCCTCTCTCTCATTCCTCTCCCTTTCTTTCTCTCTTTCCTCTCTCTTTTTCTCTCTCTTTCCTCTTCCTCTCACTCTCTTTCTCTCTCTTTCCTCTCTCTCTCTCTCTTTCCTCTCCCCCTCTCTCTTTCTCTTTCCTCTCCCTCTCTCTTTCTCTTTCTCTCTTTCCTCTCTCTCTTTTTCCTTTCCATCTTTCTCTCCCTCTTTCTCTCCCCCTCTTTCCTCTCTCTCTTTCCTCTCTTTCTCTTTCTCTCTTTCCTCTCACTCTTTCCTCTCTCTCTCGCTCTCTTTCTCTTTCCTCTTTCCTCTCTCTTTCCTCTCTCTTTCCTCTCTCTTTCTCTCTTTCCTCTCTCTTTTTCCTCTCTCTCTCTTCCTCTCTCTTTCCTCTCTCCCTCTCTCTCTTTCTCTCTCTCTCTCCAGGTGAGGAGAGAGAGAGAGAACGAAAGGCAGACGGCGCCGAAGGGGCAGGGAGGGGGAGCAGGACGGGAGGCAGCGGCTCCGGTGGCGGCACAGCAGCGGCAACTGCAGTATCATCAGGGGTCCCCGCCGCCAGCGGCCCGACTGCCGCCCCCGCCGCGTCCTCTGACATTTCGCCATTGCAAGAGGAAAGCGCCAAGGGGGCGCTGCTCTCCCGGCAGCGCGGGTGCACCATGGGTGGTCGCACCGGCCATGGGGAGTGCCGCCGCGGGGATGAGGGGGGTCCCGACCTGCCGCCGGCCTCGCAGCCTAAGGTCTCCTTCTCCTGCAGCACCGAGGGCGGCAGCGGTGGCTCCCCGAAAGCGGCCAAGGAAGGCGCTACCGATGGGGCCGTGGTGGGGCCGGGTGGCGGAGAGTTCTGCAGCAGTGGCGGCAGTGGGAGGATGGCGAAGGGGTGTGGCTGCCCAGTCGCCGCCGCCTCTCTGGCCTCGCCCAGCGCGACCTGCAGCGGCGGCGGTGGCGGCAGCGGGAGGACGGCCAATAGGCACCGCGCAGCAGGTGGGGAAAGGGCCGGGCAGATGCCGTGGGGGAATCTCTCAAAAGAGGCCACAGAGATCCGCTGTTCGCGAGATGGCCGAAAGGCACGGGCGGAGAGGGGAAGCTACCGAGACCCCCGGCAACCCCCCCGGCTAGTAGAGGTGGTGGCGGAGCAGGGTGAGGGGAGACCCGCTGGGCAGGGAAGAGGCATCCCAAGACTGGCCACCCGCAGCTCCTTACCCAGGTTCTGCCACCTTTCAGCAATCCTCCTGGCTCTTCCTCCGCTGCCACCACGTGCAGGAGACGGCTGAAAGAGCCGCATGCAGCTCCAGAGCCGCGGGTTGCTGACCTGTGCTCTACTCCATAGAGCAGGATAGAAAAAATATAGCATCTGACAAGCCTGATTTTCAGTCTTAGGCTTATGTCGTGACTGCAGAAGATCTTTTTCATTTTGAAGAATGCTGTTTGGGCTTTTTCTATCCTTGTCTTTACTTCAACGGTCATGTCCCAGCTTTCATGTAGATTAGAACCGAGGTGCGTGATCCTTTCAACTTTTTCTAGTGGTATTCCTTCTGAATTTATTGGTGGTAAATTAACAGGTTGTTTGCTGACGACCATGATCTTGGTTTTTGAGGTGTTAAGCTTCAAGCCGTATTTTTCAGATATTTCTGTGACTCTGTTGATGAGGAGCTGAAGGTCTTCATGCTTACTGGCAAGCAGAACTGTATTGTCAGCATATCTTAAGTTGTTGATCCAAACACCGTTTACTTTGATCCCAGCATCGATGTTCTCCAGTGCCTCGTTGAAGATTGACTCAGAGTAGATATTGAACAACAGTGGAGACAGAATACATCCCTGTCTGACTCCTCTTCTTATTTCTGTATCAGCTGAGTATTTTTGGCCTAGTCTCACATTTGCTACCTGATGCCAATACAGATTCTTTATTATTTGGATGTCTTTGTCATCTAGTCCCCCTTGTTTCAGGATTTCTAATAGTTTGCTGTGTCTTATTTTATCAAAAGCTTTTTCGAAATCAATGAAGCACATGTAAACACTGTGATTGACATCTCTACAACGCTGTACAAGAACCTGAATGCTGAACAGCACATCTCATGTACCAAGATTGTTTCTGAAAGCAAATTGTGTGTTACCTAGACGCTCTTCAATTTTGTTGTATATTCTTGTGTGAATTATTCTCAGGAATATTTTCAGAGCATGACTCATTAAG
>NW_015389733.1:123266-125896 GCF_001527695.2 Protobothrops mucrosquamatus | reverse complement strand
CTTATATGAAAGAAATTGACCTGCCAAAAGTCCCGGAGAACATCCAAAATATATTAAATGGGAAAATATCAATGATGGAGATTATAGAAGCTATAAAAAGGCAAAAGAAAGACAAGACCCCAGGTCCAGATGGACTTCCTGCAGAATTTTATGTAGCATTACAAGATATACTAAGCCCAAACTTGAAGGAACTGTGTAATGAAATCTTTTCAGAGACAAAAATACCAAACTCGTGGACTGAAGCTAATATTATTCTGATACCTAAAGAAGACACTGATTCCACACAAATAAAAAACTATAGACCAATATCGTTACTAAATGTGGACTATAAAATCTTTGCCTCGATAATGGCAGAAAAAATCAAGAAATTTCTGACTGAATTTATCCACACAGACCAAAATGGTTTTTTACCTAAAGGACAGATAAAAAATAACTTAAGGATCATCTTAAACGTTTTGGAATACTATGAAAACCATCCAGGGAAACAGATGGCATTGATATTTCTTGATGCGCAAAAAGCCTTTGATAATTTAAATTGGCAATTTATGTTCCAAAAGTTGATGGAAATGGAGTTTGGCAACAATTTTATAAATGCAATTCAAGCAATCTACAATAAACAAACAGCCAGGATACTTTTAAATGGAGATTATACAGAAAGTTTTGGTATTAAAAAAGGTACAAGACAGGGATGCCCATTGTTACGTCCGGAGAATAATGGCGCTTGAAGCAATGCATTTCCAACATGTCTTTATTCTCTGACTACAACCTACGAACAACCCGAGCAGAGGCACGCAGGCCTCTATTTATACCCTCTGATCCCCGGGCAATTCCAACCAATCACAAGGCGGTCTTTTCCCACCTTACGCATGCGCGCAAGGCCGGCGCCGCTCAGTCTGGTCCCGGGCAGCTTTTGCAAATGCCCGGGACTCTTGCAACGTCCCGAGCCTGCTTCTGCAGGCTCAGGACACAACACCCGTCCCCCCTAGATAAAATAATACTGCGCCCAACATGGTAAAGTGTGTGTTACTAACTGTTGCAATAATTTTACAGTGTGTGTGAGATATGGGGCCGTTCTGTCGTTCAGAGAACCAATGTGCCCCAACCCCATTTCCACAAGTCAACCAGTCTGAACCTCTAGTTCAAGTTGCTATATACTTGCTCACCTTACGTAATCTGCAAGGTATTTGGGAGGGCCTTTTACCCGTAGCGACCTTCTCGGACCTGGGGAACTTGTAGTGTTTTCCCGGTTGCTTTCCACGCTAGGTGAATTACCTTGTGGCTGTCTCGTGACTTCTGCCTGCCTTTTCTGCCCGTTTCCTAGGCTCGTGAAGTCAGGACTCTGCTGTTCACTATACCTGGTTGACCTACCACCTATGGAGTTTTCCAAACCCTCTGAACTCATCTCAATGTTCCCCGAAAGTGTGTAATTTTCCTGGCTCCTTTCTGTAGTGATAGGGTCCAAGGATACCCCCTGTTAGCCCTAATACGTGGGGACATCCTTCTGTGAGCCATTGCTGAAAAGGACATGTCCCCGCCTTGTTGTGCCTGCTCTCTTGTATGTTGTGAGTTGTGAGTATGCTCCCAATCAGTCTCCGTGTCTGGAGTATTGTTGGTGAAGTGTGGATAGTTAGTATACCTCCGGTGTGACTCCCAGGCTGGAGTGCGTGTGGGGGTGTCTGTTTGCCCCCTGCCCCATGAGTTCCTACTTGGAGCACTTGCGGAACATGGGTGTTGTGTACCCGTGTTGCCCTCCACAGCCATTGTTGGCTGCTGATCCTGATTCCCAGAATGCATTTCCCATTCCTCCTCCCCCCCTAGAGGAGACTGAGAAGGAACCCTAGGTGAGTCCCGCCTCACACGTAGTTGATCAATGTGGCGGCGAAGAACGTGGCCGTCTTCCAAAGACACCTCGTAGTACAGAGGCCCCGAGACCTTGCAAACCACGGCCGGGACCCAGAGGTGTCCAGGCCCGTAATTCCTGGCCCAGACAGGATCACCTTCATGCAGGACCCGTGGTGGGTGTGGCTGAGACACCTGTGAAGCTACACGCTCCGGATGCAGCCTGTCCAATTTAGTCACGAGCCAACGACCCCAACGGAGTTCGGCCGGGCACTTACCCGTGGCAGTGCACGGAGTAGTACGATGGGCTAGAAGAAAGTCAGCCAACCTGTGATGCCAGTTGCCGTAAGTCATTTTCTTGAGGGCGTCCTTGGCGACGCGGACCATCCGTTCAGCCAGCCCGTTGGTGGAAGGATGGAAAGGAGCCAAAGCAGCGTGGTGGATCATGTTGGCTTGTAGAAACCCCTGAAACTCAGTAGAAGTAAATTGAGGACCATTATCCGACACCAGAACATCTGGCAACCCATGTGCAGCAAAAATGTTTCTCAACACCTGAATGGTCTTGGCAGCAGTGGTAGATGACACAGGCACGACCTCCAGCCATTTGGAATGGCTATCAACAACAACCAGGAAGAATTGACCCTGAAAGGGCCCAGCGTAATCTATATGTATTCTAGACCATGGAGTGTGTGTTTCCTCCCACCTATGCACAGGGGCCTGGGGCATTTCTGGCCTGGACTGCTGACATGCATGACACCCATGTACCTGGGCCTCAATGGCCCGATCAATGC
>NW_015389733.1:117390-120213 GCF_001527695.2 Protobothrops mucrosquamatus | reverse complement strand
TGAGAAATAAAAGACTTCTCTACCTAGAGGGGCATGACCTACAACTGGGTTGGCATGCCTTTCTGTGGTATGGGAAAAATAAAGTACACAGATATTTCCAAAACCATGCTATAAGGAATGTACTCTTTTTAGAATGGGAGAGAACCAAACCAAAAATTTATATTAAAATACCAGAGTGGCTTTCAACAATGGAAGCTTTTGCTTACCCAAATTTAATTAACTATGGCAAACTTGTTACTTACAAAGACATTTTGGACAAGGATGGAAAACTTAAAGACAGGCAAGACCTACAACAAGGTATTGACTTAGCATGGTGGCCTTATTTGCAAATCCAAACAAGATATGAGAAAGATGTAAAGACAATGGGATTTTATAAAGAACAGATAGAATTTGACCAAATACTTTTGAAAACAGATGAAAACTTGATTAAGAAACTTTATAGATTTCTGCTAAACTGGAAGATGGAAGAAGAACAAGTAAAAGAAACAATGATAGTATGGGCAAATTTTTTGGGATATTCTATAGACCTAGAAGATTGGCAAAAGCTTTGGGATAGAAATATTAAACTTACTAAAGCAGCTTCATATAAAGAAAACTTATATAAAATGTTTCATAGATGGCACATGACACCAGTCAGACTAGCGAAAATGTTTAAAAATGTCTCAATTAATTGTTGGAAATGTAAACAAAAGCCAGGTACTTATTACCATATCTGGTGGGTATGTCCTAGCGCAAAAAGATTTTGGTCTAAGATTCATATATGGCTGGAAAAGATGACTAAAATACAGATAGAATTCAAGTCAGAACTGGTTTTGCTAGGAATACTAGAATCCAATTATGGGAAAGAGAATGAGTATTTAATATTACATGTATTGAAAGCTGCGAGAATAGCATTTGCCCAATTTTGGAAAAATGAAAATCTACCATCTGATCAGATTATAATTACGAAAATTTTAGAATGTGCAGAAATGGATAGACTAACCCTAGAGATTAGAGAGAAAGAAGACTCAGTTTATTTTAAAACATGGGAAAATTTCTACCAATGGTTAGAAAAACGAACTAGCGAGAAATGACAGTGAAATTTAATAAGATGAATGATATTTATTGACTAATCGATACTTTTTACGATTACTGTTATTCTTATTGATTATAGCTATTTACTATTATATTAATTATTGTTATTGAATATTTGTATCTGGACAATAGTCTGCTTGCTAAAGCGTGGAATTGTTACTGGGGGCAACCCCACTGTTGTACCCACCCTTATCCCAACCCCACTCCCGAACCTTACCCTGAACCCTAATACCCATATTGACCCCACCCCTCCCCTACTTCTTTAAAACCTAATAAAATATTGTTAAAAAAAAAGATGGGCAATGGTAGCAAGAGCTGGAGGCGCATCAGAAACATAGGCAAGCGAAGAGGAAGGAGAAGGCGACACTACAAGGGCTGCCTTTTTGGCTGTGGCATCAGCCAAAGAATTCCCCATAGCAACTTCATCAGAAGAAGTTTGGTCAGCAAGACATTTAACAACAGCAAGGTGGGAAGGGAGGTGAAGAGCATCTAAAAGCTCAGCAACTTGGGAAGCATTTTTAATTGGGGTGCCCTGAGCAGTGAGAAACCTGTGAAGGTGCCACAATTGTCCAAAATCACGCACCACCCCAAAGGCATAATGGCTGTCTGTATACACAGTAGCAGATTTACCGGATGCATACTGGAAGGCCTTGGTGAGAGCAATGAGTTCAGCAACCTGTGCAGAGTGGACCCCAGGAAGAGGGCCGAAGAGTAAAGGCTCAAAAGGAGAGCATACAGCAAAACCAGCAACCGGGTCCTCACTGGGGGATCTAAAGCAAGAGCCATCAGTATATAAAATAAGATCTGGGTTAGTAAGAGGAACATCAGAGAGGTCCTGACATTGCTTGGACAACATAGAGCAAAGGAACTCGCAGTTGTGGCGCTTGCCATCAGAGAGAACAGGAAGGAGAGAAGCAGGATTTAAGGTGGGGCAGCGTCCTAAGGAAATATGTGGGGAGGAAAGGAGCAGAGCTTCATATTTTGTGAGTCGGGAGGCAGAATTTTTTTTTGTGCGGGTACATAATAATAAAGCAGAAACAGCATGGGGAACAGCAATGATCAAACAATGGCTGAGCACAAGATCAGCTGACCTTTCAACTAAGGCGGCTACGGAAGGAACAGCACACAAGCAGGGGGGCAACCCAGCAGCAACAGGGTCTAGCGCAGCAGAAAAATAAGCAATTGGACACTGCAAAGAACAATAAGGTTGAGTAAGGACCCCAAAAGCAAAGCAATCCCATTCATGACAATAAAGGGTAAAAGGCTTATCATAATCGGATAATCCCAAAGCTGGGGCAGCAGCCAAAGCCTGTTTCAAGGAAGTGAACACAGATTCAGAATCTGGAGACCAAGGAAGGGGTTCAGGGATGCTATGCAGGGTCAAATCATAAAGGGGGTGGGTGAGAGTAGCATAAGCAGGTATCCACTGGTAGCAAAAACCAGCCATACCAAGAAAAGAGCGCATAGCTTTATGGGTAGTGGGTTTAGGGTGTTGTAAAATAGTCTGAATGCGAGAGGGAAGAATAGAGCGAGAGCCATGGGAGAGAAGGACCCCAAGGTAAACAACTTCAGAGAGGCAGAGCTGTAATTTAGACATAGAGGCCTTGTGCCCTTTAGCAGCAAGACTTTGAAGCAAAACAAGGGAATCGGTCATACTAGCATCTAATGTAGGAGAGGCGAGTAAAAGGTCATCCACGTACTGTATAAGGGTGGATTCCATGAGGAAAGTAATATCGGTCAGATCTTGGC
>NW_015389733.1:105777-115108 GCF_001527695.2 Protobothrops mucrosquamatus | reverse complement strand
TAGGACCTCCAAGCCGTGTGGCTAGGAGACATGAGGCTGGACGAACAAAGGCATTCCAAACTGGGCACGTAGCCAGTATGTCCTGAGAAGAACTCCTCCCACTGACCCATTAACATGAGATGACTGACTAGCTAAACTGCATTTCCCATAATCCATCTCTTAAGGAAACAGCACTTAACTCAATAAATGCCAGATATTCTAACATACTGATACATGCTCTCTAGTTAGGGTTACATAGAGCTATACGAATCAGAACACTCCCCGCTTGGAAATTTACATTTCCACTACGACCTAACTGAAATACCAAAAAACATAGCATTAAGGCATGCAATACTCATTGTTAACTAACTTGTGACTAAATAGGTAAAAACATGGTATCAAACATGCATAACTATAAAGTAAATATGAAACATGCACAATTACACAAAAATAAGCAAGTGTTACATCAAAAAATGCATAAACACAAGGTTTGATCTTCTGGTTCAGTCTTTGTCAGCAACGGGACCAAATCGGTGATCAGCCTGGTACAAGAGTCTTTGAGTCACGACCTGACTCATGTGGCTTCACAATCTGGACTTCAGCTTGGCAAACTAGTTCATCAACTGGGTGGCCCCGGTGCACAAGTCCCATGGGCCAATAGTTCTGGTATGCGTTCTTGTCTCTCGGCGAGACAAGGTCTTCTTCCTGTAAAGGAAACTGGAACCAAATCTGGAACAGAAAAACTGGAACCCAAAATTTCTCAGGAACAAAGGGAACTGGATTCACAGGATACTCAGGAACTGAAGAACCTGGAAAAACAGGAACAGCTGGATCTGTAAACTCAGGAACAGCTGGAAATGAAGAATCAGAATCAGGAACATCTGGAAACTCAGGAACAGCTGGAACTGAAGAATCAGGATCAGGAACATCTGGAAACTCAGGAACAGCTGGAACTGAAGAATCAGGAACAACAGCTGGAACTGAAGAATCAGGAACAACAGTGGGAAGTGAAGAATCAGGAACAACAGCAGCTGCAGAAGACTCAGGATACTCAGGAAGTGAAGTGTCTGGAACCACCGATGGAGTATCGAAGAGGGCTGCTACTGTTGTCATCAGGGTAGTGAGGACTTCATGTGTGAATGTGGGTGTCTTTAACGACATAGAGTCCATGATTTTGCGGGGTGCACCAATCATGTGCTCCCACGCTTCGCCTATGCACGGTTCGCCCATGTGAGATGCATGGGGAAGGCAATTTTTGACCTTCAGACATTTGTCAATCACTGGGTCATGGCAAATGTCTTCAATAGTCTGTAAGTCCTTGCAGGCTTCTATAAGGTAAATTCTTGGGATGCTAAGACAAGTGATCAAGATGATCAAAACTATGCCTAATCTCAGGTGCTTCCGCTTAGACAGGCGTTTGAAGTGGATCAGTTGACGTTTACTGGGTGCCTGAAGTTGAAGGTTGGCACGTTGATCTGGAGCTGGAATTACGTAGTGTTTTGGTCTCTGTGGCATTTGTCTGTTTGGACAGGCCAAGATCTCAGGACTTTCTAGCCAGATCAATTCTGTTAACTGTGTGGCAAGGTTGGGCCACTTCACTTGGTTCACAAAGTTTTTATCTGTTGGCACATGTTGCCATTGCTCATGGCTTAAAGATGTTTCAACCTTTTTCACTCTGCTGCCTACATAGACGTAGAAATGTGTGCTTTGCTTGTAGATGTAGCTTGACATCACCTTGCTGTCTGCGTAGAAGGTGGTAGACTGTAGTTCGAGGCACGTCTTCGTTGTGAAGTTGGTGAGCTTTACAGCCAAAGTGGTACCACATAGTTCTAACCTTGGTAGGTGTGGCCTTCTTGTATTGTTAGTCTCACTTTTCCAAAGAGGACACTGAGACTGCAGCTCTCCCCGCTGTAGACTCTGATGCATCTTATGGTTGCAATCAAAATGACGTAAGTGTGGCTCTCCCCGCTGTAGAGTGAGTTGTATCTTAAGGCAGCATTTACCTTCGTAGACACATCTAAGGAAGCGTACGATTCTTTCTTTTGCACTGTGGTGGGTGAGCTGGAGACATACGTGCGCTGCACTTGCATGCTTTGGAGACATCTTGGGAGTACACGCCATGACTCCCAGTCTTGTTTCTGTCGTGGTAGGCGTGGCTCATCCCAGTGTGTGGTGTTCAGGGAGAACGCGCGTGGCTGCAGACATTGTTTGTCTTGTTTGTCCTCTATGGACAAAGCTAAGTTGTTGTAATTCTTGTTTGTCTGGAACACTGTTGCTTCCAAAACAGGTTTGGTTGTCACAAGCGTGCAGTGTTCTAGGTGTGGTTTTAGGTGCGGTTCTGTTCCATTTCTGGGAATGGAAGTTTTTGAGATGCTCACCTGAGTTGGGGTTTGCGGTTGATCAACACAAACCGTCCCTCCTATGGCCCATCCGAGTTCTGTCTTAATGGCTACTGGGGTTCCTGGTGGACCTTTGATTCTTTCATCGGAGCCAATGGACTCTGGGGCGTCTCTTCCCACCATGAGTAGGATTTCAGCTTCAGGATCTAGAGGAGGGATTAAATTGGCTGTGTGTGCTAAGTGAGGTATTTTTCTTGCCACCTCTAGTGTTGAGATTTCGCTGCGAACATCTGGTAAGGTCTCCCATTCTAACACTGAAGGTAACTGGAAATGTGAACTTCCGTCTATCGCCTCTATGCTTAGACCAGTGATTTTCCTCCCCACCGTGCGCATTTGTACTGTGCACGTATTTATTGCAAAATGCTTCAGTTCACTCGGGAGGTCAAACAGGTCGAAAAAGGCGGGCTTAGCTATAGTAACTTTGCTGTGTGGGTCTAGTATGGCGTACATTTTTACGGCCTTTTCAGGTTGCCCGGCGGGGTAGACTTTTGCAAGACAGATGGGTGAGCATGAGGGAGGGCATGGTGAGTCACCGCATATATCTGTGTAGTACGTCCCGTACTGTTTTGGCTGCTCTACGGAGTCAGTTTGAGTCTCTGTCGTCGAAGTCGCTTGTTGTGTCTCCCCAGAGGGTTTCTTAGTTTCTAAATGTAAGGCTGCTGGGTGTTTGTTACTGTCACACAGATGGCATTTCACTCTGACTGTACAATCTTTGGCCATGTGCTCCATAGAGTCACAGCATTTGAAACATATCCTATTCTCTTTGAGTAGGGTCTTTCGGTCATCTAGGGATTTTTTCCTAAATTCTCTGCAATCGTTTAGAGTGTGTGAGGACTTGTGAATTGGACAAGTCAGGCCTCTTTTAGTTGGACGAGGGTTCGAATGAGCACTCCGCGGTATTTGTTCGTCTGGAGGCTTCTTCGGGCGAGGCGTGATCTCTGTTTTGTACACTGAAACAGTGGTCCTGTCCTTCGTGGTTTGGACGGGTCCCTTGGCTACATCAGAGTTTTGACTGCTTCGCTTGGTCGTTGGGAAGTGTGCTTCTCTGATGGAGAGGTATAGGGGGTCATTGTAGAGATCTGCCTGGTCACTGATAAATTCAGCGAGAACCGCAAAGGTGGGGGGATTTTGTTTTGGTTGCTTTTCCTGTAAGCCAGAGAAAACTTGATCCATTGCTCGCATATCAACCATGGTAGTTTTTGGATGATAGGATTTTGTGTCCTGAACAGGTCAAGGCAAGCTAGTCCCGGCAAGGCAGGATCCTGTTGTGCTGTCTGTAGTTGAGTAAGGAGCGACGAGAATGTCTTCAGCTGTTGAATTTTGTTGATTCTCATGTTGGGGAAACTGAGAACATGGTCCAGTAGCGAGGACTCTATCACTGTGGGTTCACCATAGTCCTTGTCAAGTGTGGCCCAAGTCTTTGCAAGGCCGATGTCAGGGTTACCCAGATGGGATGCGAAGATGTTGTTCACTGTGATTACGGATTTTGGGCCTAGCCAGGCTGTCAGCTGGACAAATTCCTCATCTGGCCCAGCCTTTTCCTTGTGGATGGCGCGCTTGAAGATGTGCTTCCACAATAAGTAGTCTTTTCCTGGTTTGTCGGAGAATCTTCGTATGCCTCTGGCTGCCAAGTCCAACCTTCTTCCAACGAATATTGGTGGATGCATCGATCCCGTGTGTGTGCTGTGGTTTGGTGGAGGTGGTGCATCGCTTCTGGGAGCGGGGGCGTGCGCCATGGTTGGCTGGTAACTTCCTTCGGCGTATTGTTGGCTGAGGGTATTTTGCCATGTCACGTGCAAGGGGCCTTGTTGGCTTGGTCTGAACTCCTCTGCTCTGGCGTTTAGCTGAGGGGACCCAAGTTCCTGCTGTCATGGTTCCGAGAAGAAGTAACTTTTCAAAGAACTTTGAGGCTTAATTACCTTAAAGAATCCTTTAATAGATTACATGCTTCGGCACGAACAAAAGGAAGCCAAAAACTGAAACCCCCACCACCCAAGCACTCGTGACAAAGCACAACTCCCTCCCTCCTTTCACAGTCATCAATCATATGCTCCAATTAATTTGAAGGGTGAATCGCTCCCCCCCATTCTCTGCTATTGCTCTCTGCTGTTACGCTGACCTTGGCTGTGCTGTGCTCGATCGGATTCGGTTCGGCTGGCCCTCCAACTGCTCTCTAGGCATCTTTTCCGACGTTTCATCTCTCTCAGCCCCTCGGTAAACCAAGGAGATGGTCGAGATCCACGTCGGGTCAGAGGCCGCAAAGGCACGACTCGGTCCAGTGCTGCGGCGGCAGTTGTCTCCTAGGCCGCCGCCTGATTTAGTAGCTTGAGGCTTTGCATCTTGCCATCGATAGTTGGGTCTCCTAATTGTGCCTGAATGTCTTTGAGGTACTGTTCGGAGTCTATCCATTGCGTAAGAGCATCTCCCTTATCTCCTTCCACTAAGCGTGCACGTTCGGGGGAGAGCTCTTCCTTAGACTCTTGGTAGAGTTTGTGTACTCTCTCCCAGAATCTTTCATGGCACTTGTAGTTCGAATTCCATCTTTCCATCAGAAGTGAGTGCATGTCTTCTGTAGGCTTTCTTTGTTGTCTCAGATCATAGTGACCCTGAGACTTCTTTGGCTTCACTGAAGCTTGAGCTTCATCCTCTGTGTACAGGACAAGGTTGGCTGTTTGCAGCATTTCTCCTTGACCGGCTGGTTGGGGTGCCTCATCTAGGCTGGCTGGTTGGGGTGCCTCGTCTAGGCTGGCTGGTTGAACCCCTTCATTTAAATCAGTGGGACACTCTGCCATGGCTAGGGTAGGTTCAGTACACTTCCTAGCTATTTTGAAGCAAATTTGATGAACTTCTCTCTTTGACCACTAGGGGTTGCTGCTTGCAGATCAGCTGCTGGGGTGCTGTCTGTGGGTGGAGGCACCACTGGGTGCATTCTCCTGTGTTTGTGGGTACTTCAGCGCAATTCACCCTCTCACCACTAGGGGTCTCTTCCTGCGGGTCAGCTACCAGGATGCTCTTCCTTCGAGGTTCACCCTTTGTCTACTAGAGGGCTTTCTCTGGGTGTGATTAAAGGCTTGCGTGTAGTTCCTCCTTTAACCACTAGGGGGCGTCTGAAGAGAGGCCAGCCAAATTCTTCCTATTACCACATTACTGCTATTGGCCACTGAGAGAATGCAGAGCAGCACTCGCTCCTACAAACTCCCATGTGGTCATCACATTGCAGGCTGGAACCACTTAGTCATCAGCTCTGTGATAATAAGCAAGGATAATTGCTGCCTGTCCTTCTCCTTAATTTCCCTCAAACTGGAACAACTTGGTCGTCAGCTTGAGTGAGTGATTACTTTTGGTGAAGTTCACTCTGTGCCCTCTCAGGGGTGTTGGTAGCTTGGGATGAATTTAAGTAACTTGCTCTTTAACTATCAGATTCACTCTGCGTAGTTAGTGATGCGTGCAATGAAGTACCTTCTTTCCCCTCTAGGGAGTGCTCTTAGCTTGGCTTGGTATAAGCCTGCTATGTGCTGAATTAATCATCAAGTTGTTGCAATCCCACATTTAAATTGCAAGAAGATTGCTGAAGGGAGAAACAAATTGGCCACCAGGGGATGCTACTGCATTGCTATTGGGACCTCTGAACACCGTCTTCCCATTGGCATGGATGAAATTCCAAAGAGAGGGGGAAGGGTGAAGAGGTTAATTGCTTTTTTATTGCCTTCGAAGGGGCCTCTCTCTGCTTTCTTTCTTGGCTAGCAGACTCATGAAGAAGAAACAGATATGTTGTTGCTTTGTTACTCTTCAAGCATGAAAACTCAACATATTTCTAAACACTTAAATTTCAAATCCTTGATTTGCATTAGGCAGCCTGAGAGGGAGACGCTTGCCTGCTTTTGAAGGCAGTGAAGAATTAATTTCCTGCCTTTGGCTGCATTCCAAATGTAGTATTTAACCAGGGGAGGGGGTATCACCCTTTCCAAGCCTTTGTCTAGGTTGCTCAAATCGTCGACAAAGGAAGAAGAAGGGGGGTAAAAGCCCAAAGCTCCTTTTGGTGTTAGAAATACAGTTTTTACATGCAAGAAAATCCTACAATAAGAATGCAGATTTTTCTCTTCTACTTAGTGAGATAGACATCACAATATCTCTTTGCTTTAAATGTTGGCTTGTAAACAGATCCAAAGGTAATTTTAGCAGAAGCATCCAAACAAGACACAAAGCACTTTATAACTTTTACTTTTCTTTAGTTCAGAGTCAAATGTGAAGACACTTTGAATTTACTTTGCAGGCGTTTAAAGGAAATTAGCCACATCAATTACTTTTGCCTTTATAAAGCTGATATGAACTCTGAGCATTCTTTCACTTGCAAGAGAATCTTTACTTTGCTTCCTTAAGGGCTAATGTAGAGAGAGGCTAACAATTTTACTTTTCTTCCTTCAAACTGTTGCAGGAGATCAGAGGAAAATTAATCCCATCAATTTACTATGCTGCCCCAGACAGAACAAACTGCTTTCAGTTCAATCCAGGACAGATAGATAACTCAGAAGAATAAACAGAAAATATTGCTTTATTCTGGGAATCCTAAACAATGACTTACAGTTGTTGTAGAGATACGTCCAAAATATATTTAGCAACATTGGATTATTCCACAGGTAAATTGATGATGGATTTTCCCCTCTTCTTCTGCATAAGCATCACATGTTGGCATAGGACCTCCAAGCCGTGTGGCTAGGAGACATGAGGCTGGACGAACAAAGGCATTCCAAACTGGGCACGTAGCCAGTATGTCCTGAGAAGAACTCCTCCCACTGACCCATTAACATGAGATGACTGACTAGCTAAACTGCATTTCCCATAATCCATCTCTTAAGGAAACAGAACTTAACTCAATAAATGCCAGATATTCTAACATACTGATACATGCTCTCTAGTTAGGGTTACATAGAGCTATACGATCCAGAACAACTATAAACAGTGAATCCATCCTTGCTCTACTTGACCTCTTGGTGGCTTTCAATACCATCGACCATGGTATCCTTCTGGAGCGGCTTCAGGGGTTGGGAGTGGGGGGCTTTGTACTATTCTGATTCACTTCCTACCTCTGTGGCCACTTTCAGTCATTGTTAATAGGAAGCAAGAGGTCCAGCCCTCCTCCACTGCTTTTCGGGGTCCCATAGGGCTCAGTACTCTCTCTGCTTCTATTTAACATTTACATGAAGCAGTTGGGTGAGATCATCTGTCACTATGGACTGAGATACAGTATCATCAATATGCTGATGATACTCAGCTTTATGTCTCAGCCCGTGGTGAGTTAAGCGATGTTGTGATCTCCCTCTTGCAGTGCCTGGAGGCTGTTAGGGGCTGGATGGGGAGCAACAGGTTGAAACTGAACCCTGGCAAGACCAAGTGGATCTGGGTTTGGGGTTATTTGGTCCATGGAGAATTGGCACCTTTGGTCTTGGATGGGGTGGCACTGCCCCAAACAGACCCAGTGCGTATTCTGGGGTTTCTCCTGGACTTGCAACACCTGCTCAAAGAGCAGGTAGCAGTCGTGGCCAGGAGGGCCTTTGTGCAACTGCAGATTGTGTGCCAGTTACGTCCTTTCCTGGACAAACAATCCCTACTCAAAGTCACTCATGTCCCAATCTCCTACCGCCTTGACTATTGCAATGTGCTCTACATGGGGCTGCCCTTGAAAAGCATCCAGAAGCTCCAGTTGGTTCAAAATGCAGCAGCCCACATGATTTTGCACAGACCTTGGTGTACACATGTGTCACCTCTCCTGCAGGAACTGCATTGGCTGCTGATTTGCTTCTGAGTGCTATTCAAGGTGCTGGTTGTCACCTTTAAAGCCTTTCATGGCCTGGGAACTGGTTATCTGAGGTTATCTTGCCAGTCACATCCACCTGACCCACTAGAGCGGGGAGCCAAGGAATGTTGTGGGTCCTGTCCCCGAAAGAGGTCCATCTGGCAGGACCCAGAAGAAGGGCCTTCTCCATGGTGGCTCCCCATCCTCTGGAACATTATCCCTCCAGAAATTAGACCAGCCCACACTCTGACACTCTTTCTTAAGGCCCTGAAGACGTGCTTTTGCCAGTGGGTCTGGGGAACCTAGAGAGGGATGGAGCTGTTCTGACCCAGCCTTTGTGCATGCTACTCGACAGCTTACTCATGAGGAAAACCCCTTTTTATTTTAACAAGGCGTTTATGGAATAAACTCCAGATAACCAGTCCTTAGGTGGTAAAACAAACAGTAGCAGTCTCTGCTCCCACTTGGCTGTGATAAGTACAAAGTCTCTGAATTCTCAGAAGGAAGGGTCAGTTAGCAATTCAAACCAAACACAAAGAAATCTGACAAACCTGGATAATTGGCAAAGAGTCCTGGCAAAAGAAATCCGACAGAGAAACAAGATACTGGAGCATGAACGGTTGCCTGTGGCAACTGGCACCTCCCACACCTCTCCTCTTTATAGTCCAGCCAGGGCGTGGCTTCTTAGAGTCTCTTACTTTTCCTGGGGAGCCACCCCACCGCCCTCCATTGTCCTGCATGCCTCTCCTCTCTGCGCATATGTGCATCTGGAACAGGTCCCAGCTGTTCCTCCTCTTCGCTCAGTTCAGGCCCCCAACACAGCTATCTCTCTGCCTGAGCGTGAGTAGATGGGCCCGGCTCCACATCTGGCTCTGAGTCTTCTTGCTCCTCAGAGCATTCTGCAGACTCCCATGTGAACCCAGGCACCCCATCCCCCTCATCCGATTAATCTGACTCGACTGCTGGATCCGCTGGCAGTCGAGGAAACACAACAGGAGCCCGTTTTTTTTTTTTCAAATATAAATTTTTATTATTTTCATCATAAAAAAAAGCACATCACAAATACATCACATTGTAAAAACCCTACCCCCCACCCCCCACCCCCGGACTTCCCAAACCTAATCCCAGGATACTATTCAACTAAAAGTAAACTAATATT
>NW_015389733.1:99999-101940 GCF_001527695.2 Protobothrops mucrosquamatus | reverse complement strand
TCTCACCTACATCGTCCACAAGGGACGACTCGGGAACTCAACTCCTACCTCGGGCAGCTCACCTATCCCCCTATGCCCAGGGGAAAGGTATCAAGCCGTTTGACAGCTGATGCAGGCTGTCAAAACGGCTTTTACGCAGAAACAGG
Organism: Protobothrops mucrosquamatus; assembly: GCF_001527695.2. Classification (NCBI taxonomy): domain Eukaryota; kingdom Metazoa; phylum Chordata; class Lepidosauria; order Squamata; family Viperidae; genus Protobothrops; species Protobothrops mucrosquamatus. The sequence continues at coordinate 101,794 of NW_015389733.1, read as the reverse complement.
CGGGAGCAGCAAACAGCTGCGTCCAGCGAAGGCGCCTGCCACCGGAAGTCCCCTACACAGGAGCCCGTTAAATGGCTGATTTGAGTGTGTGTTGTTGCTGGGTGGGTGGGTTATTATTTTATTATTATTTTATTATGAACAGAACAGAACAGAACAGAACAGAACAGAACAGAACAGAACAGAACAGAACAGAACAGAACAGAACAGAACAGAACAGAACAGAATAGAATAGAATAGAATTGGAAGGGACCTTGGAGGTCTTCTAGTCCAGGGCTTTTCAACCGGTGGTATGCGTACCACTTGTGGTACTTTGCCACATGGCAGGTGGTACGCGATTGCTAGCCAAGTGTAGCAGGGGAGGGGAATGAGCTGAAGTGAGCCAAGCCTGAGGGAGAGGCAACTGCAGCTGCAGGACTGTCTGGGCTCAGCAGAAGCCCCAGGAGCTGACAGGGCTCCAGCTGATGGGCTCCCTCTGATTGGTGCTTCCAGAAGCAGCTGGAGCTGGAGGTGAACTGAAGAAAAAGGGGGGGGGAGAGGAGAGGCTATAAAAGAACGTGGTTTGGGTGGGGGAAGGGGAAAAAGACAATAGGAAAGGTTTAATCCCTTTAAACAAATATAATTAGTTTTACCCCCTTTAATTGAGTGTCTGTGGCTTTTAGAAAGTTTTCTTTGAAGGTAAACAGGCTTAATTTAAAGCTAAAGCTTTTCACAATTGCTGAAGCCTTTCAGTCTAGAACTGCAACATTGTGACATGTGACACACCTGAGGCAGCTTAAAGAGAAAAAAAACGGAGTTTGTGTTTCTTTATTTTCTTGCTTTGCACTTGATTCCTGTGTCTTTAAGGGTACAGGGAAGGGATTGGGGGGGTGCATTCTTACTACACTGTGGAAGAGCTCAGAAGGGCAAACCAGCTAGCTCAGGAGTCTACAAACTTAGCGACTTTAAGACCTGTGGACTTCAACTCCCAGAATTCCTCAACCAGCCATGAGGGCTGAGGAATTCTGGGACTTGAAGTCCACAAGTCTTAAAAGTGCCAAGTTTGAAGACCCCTGAACTAGCTGGTAGTGGTGCATATTAATAAACATGGATAAATTCATCATACATTTGTCAGTGCAAAGGGAAAGTTAATTCCAACTTTTGATTCATCTAGCCCTGCCTTTCTCATGATGTGCTCTGCATATAAGTTAAATAGGCAGGCCGACAGAATACAGCCTTGCCGGACACCTTTCCCAATTTTGAACGAATCAGTGGTTCCGTGTCCAGTTCTCACTGTTGCTTCTTGACCCACATATAGGTTTCTCAAGAGACAAATAAGATGGCCTGGTACTCCCATTTCTTTAAGAACTTGCCACAATTTGTTGTGATCCACACAATCAAAGGCTTTAGCATAGTCAATGAAGCAGAAGTAGATGTTTTTCTGGAACTCCCTAGCTTTCTCCATGATCCAGCGTATGTTGACAATTTGATCTCTAGTTCCTCTGCCTCTTCGAAATCCTGCCTGTACTTCTGGAAGTTTTCGATCCAAATACTGCTGGAGTCTAGCTTGTAGGATTTAAAGCATAACTTTACTTGCATGTGAAATGAGTGCAATGGTGGGATAGTTTGAACATTCTTTGGCATTGCCTTTCTTTGGAATTGGAATGTAAACTGACCTTTTCCAATCCTGTGGCCACTGTTGAGTTTTCCAAATTTGCTGGCAAATTGAGTGTAGCACTTTTACTGCATCGTCTTTTAAGATTTTGAATAGCTCAGCTGGAATACTGTCACCTCCACTAGCTTTGTTGTTGCTCAGCTT
>NW_015389733.1:95417-97623 GCF_001527695.2 Protobothrops mucrosquamatus | reverse complement strand
TCTGCTCTTCCCCAGTAGCATATTGGACACCTTCCGACCTGAGGGGCTCATCTTCCAGCATCATATCTTTTTGCCTTTTGGTACTGTCCATGGGGTTTTCATGGCAAAGATACTGGAGTGGGTTGCCATTTCCTTCTCCAGTGGATCACATTTTGTCAGAACTCTCTGCTATGACCTGTCCGTCTTGGGTGCCCCTGCATGGCATAGCTCATAGCTTCATTGAATTATGCAAGCCCCTTCGCCACGACAAGGCAGTAATCTATGAAGGAGGCTAAAAGTGGAACAATCTGTGAAAAGGTTGAAAAGCACTGTTCTAGTCCATCCCCCTGTTCAAGCAGGATTCCAGGTGTGGTCTTACTAGGGTTTTTTTTTTATTTAAATTTTTATTGATTTTTCAATTAAAAACAATAACATAAATATGATGCATTTAATCACAATATCAGCCAAAAAAATAACACTACTCAATACATTCACAGAAGTGTCCGGTGTCCTCCCCCTGCACCCCCCTCTTTCACTTTCCACACCTTCCTCCCCCCGAACCTACATCCTCTCCTCCTTCCTCCCTCTCTCCTAGCTCCCTTCCTCTCTCAACCATCCTGTCTGGTGCAGTTGGGGTATTTAGTTGTTTCTGCATAATTTTCAATCCATTGTCTACAATACCCTACCAGTCCCCAAAAAATTCTAAGGGCTTTTTTATCTTTTGGCGGTGGTTGTGTTATTATACCTTCTATTCTAGAGGGAGTAATTTTTCTGCTGCCTTTACTTATCAAATGTCCTAGATATTTCACCTCTCTTTCCACATACTGGAGTTTGTTTTTAGATACTCTCAGTCCTTGAGATGCTAAATACTTCAGCAAGTCGTTAGTTCCTTTCTCTACATCTTGTTTCTTTCCCCCTGAGAGCAACAAATCTTCCACATATTGTATCGAAGATAATTTTGGATCTTTTTCAAATTTCTCCAGGACTTGTTCTAAGATTTGACCGAATAAGTTAGGACTTTCAGTATACCCTTGGGGCAATACTGTCCATCTGAATTGACTTTTTCTTCCTGTATCCAGGTCTTCCCACTCGAATGCAAACACATCCCGGGATTCAGGATCGAGTGAACAAGCCCCAAAAGCATCTTTTAAATCAATTACACTAAACAATTGATGCTCTGGTGGAATTCTACTCAATAATGTGTAGGGACTGGCGACCACAGGATGTCGAGATACAATTATCCTATTGACTTTTCTCAAATCAGCTACCAAGCGATAAATCCCATCAGGTTTTCGAACCGCTAAGATAGGAGAATTGTATGGGGACATGGCTGGTTCCAACAATCCATCCTGTATTAATTCTTCTATCACTGGTTTTAACCCTCTTCTTCCTTCTAAACTAATCTCATATTGCTTCTGCCTTATGGGCTCTGTGTCTTTGAGAGTAATCTTTATAGGAGTTACTCTCAATCTTCCCCGGTTTCCTTTTGTGGCCCAAACTATCAGAGTTATTTCTTTCTCATTCTGTTCAGTTAATATTAACATCTGTTCCCTAAGTATTTGTATTCCCCACCCCCAGTGTTGGAGTACGTCCCTCCCTAACAAATTTACTCCAGCTGCTGGGATGTATAATGGTTGGATCTTAGCTTCATAGTTTTTCCATTTAAGAGTTATTTCTTCTATTTGAGGGACTTCAAAAGATTGTCCGGCTACCCCCGAAATTCTTATTGTACTTTTAATTAAATGGCAGCCTTGGGGTATATTTGTCAGAGACGTCCTAGAACAGCGGTTCTCAACCTGTGTGTCGCGACCCTTTTGGGGGTCGAATGACTCTTTTACAGGGGTCTCCTAAGACCATCAGAAAACACATATTTCCGGAGGGGGAGGAGTGAACGTCTTGGCGGCACGACGTATTCCTTGGGGGCTCCCTAGGAATCGTTGCTTTTCAGCTGTTTGGGGAGGTCTGCCTAGTCCTAGAAAGGCCAGAGCTGTTCTGTACGGACAGTGAAGAAGGGAAGGATAGTTTGGTAGCACAGGAGGGATCGCAATCTCCTGGAGAGCCGAACGGAAGCTTCCCAGACCAGCAGCTGTCAGACAGCCATTGCGAGCTGTCACAAGCCGGCGTTCGCTTCCAAGAATCAGAAAGTAAAATTGGAGGATCGCCTGGGTGAGCTGATAAAGAGTTTGTAAAAAGGAGGAAAACTTTCTCTCTTAAATGCTGGAAATGC
>NW_015389733.1:86815-90973 GCF_001527695.2 Protobothrops mucrosquamatus | reverse complement strand
GACCCAGGCGACATAGTATTGAATAACTGGAGGTTGTATACATATTTATAGACGTATATACTGAGAAGGTTAGATAAATAGAAGTATTAATGTAAGAGAAAATTAATCTTATTGTATATAATACAGATTGGGAAACATGGAGAGAGGAGTTGCTCGGACATTACCCCTGAATTGTATCTGAAGAGGGATGAGAGGGAAGGAGAGGAGAGAGAAAAGAGTAAAGGAGGGGAGAAGGAAGTAGGAAGGTTGGAGGAGAGAGTGGTGAAAGAGAAGAGGAGAGGAGAGGAAGAAGAGGGAAGTAGGGAAGAAAGAGAAGGAAGGGAGAAAGAAGGTAGAGAAGGAGGAGTGGGGATGCAGTGAAAGGGGAAATGGGCGAGCAACACCAAAAGTCATGTGTATGTATTTATTTCATTAAAAGTATCTTATATATAAGAATGTAAAAAGAATGTATGTTAATATCTGATAAATATCACGGTATATGTATGGGGGAGAGTTTGGAAAAATAAAAAATAAATTTTAAAAAAATAAATAAATAAAAAAAAGAAAACACATATTTCCGATGGTCTTACTGAGACACCGCTTATAAAGTTTTCGGCGAGCTGTTTCCAAAGCTAGGGACAAAGCTAGAATTCAGAAATAATCGCCTATTCAAAGCCACGCAAGAAATGGGTGGAGGAGGGGGAGAAAAAGAAGAAAGAACGCGTGGAATTAGAAGCGCTTCTCCTCCTCTCCCCCACCGAGGGGGCTTTTTCCTGCATCCCACGCACATTTTGCAAGGGAGTGGGGCGTCGGCGCCAGACACGTTCCATTCCGCGCAGTCCCTTTGTGAAACCCCCAAAACAGCGAGGGTGGCATTTACCTTTCCCAGGCAAATGTGGCAAGTGATGGGCAGCGTGAGAGACAATGTAACACTCTGAACGTTCTGAGCCATTGTGGCGTTTCCAATCCCGCGAGCGTGAAAGTACCAACCCACAAAGCTGCAAGCCCTTCAGCAGGGATGGAAAGGTGAACTCCTCGCTCTTCCAACTCTCACGCTGCTTAAGGCTTCGCGTACGGCGAGCCACCGAGGCCAATTTCCTCCGTGAGAAGAGAATGCTTTCCCTCTGCTCCCCCCCACCCAAACTCTCCTCCTCGAAAGGGGCGGGGCTGAGAGACAGGAACTCCTCAAGCGCCATGGTGGGCGGTTCTTAGGGAAATTACCCTCCTCTCTGACCGTTTTTTTTTTTTAATTTTTATTGATTTTTCAATTAAAAACAATAATATAAATATGATGCATTTAATCACAATATCAGCCAAAAAATAACAGTACTCAATACATTCACGGAAGTGTCCGGTGTCCCCCCTGCACCCCCCTCTTTCACTTTCCACACCTTCCTCCCCCCGAACTTACATCCTCTCCTCCTTCCTCCCTCTCTCCTACCTCCCTTCCTCTCTCAACCATCCCGTCTGGTGCAGTTGGGGTATCCACCGGGCACCTCTTTAAAAAATCACATATAAATCTACAATACATCAATTTATATACATCTCTCTATTCCCTTTCCCCCCTCCCCCCCCCAGGACTTCCCAGAGCTGAACCAGGAAATAAGCACACAATAATCCAATTCTATCCAAAGCTACTCATTATTACTACACACTAGTATAAACTTACTATGACTCTAAAATAACATTAAAATACATACAAATTTTATAAATCTATCAATATTTGTTTTTGTGTATATATGTATATATAAAAATTTTTTAATCAAAAGCTACATGAAAATTATTCAGTTCATATTTTCTCTGAATATAATCTATCCATCTTCTCCACATTGAGATAAATTTCTCCTGAGAGTGATCCTTCAGGTATGCGGATATTTTTGCCATCTCTGCAAAATACGATACCTTCTGTCTCCAATCATCCATAGTTGGTAACGTCTTCTTTTTCCAATTTTGAGCAACTAATATCCTTGCTGCTGTNTTACTATCACTTGCGCAAATTGTAGTTGATAGATAGCCTTTAACGCTGACAAAAATCTGTCCCCAAAATTCATTCTATCAACCAACCGTAGCAAGAATTGCCAATCCAACTTATCAAAGGCCTTTTCGGCATCCAAAAAAATAAAAGCCGCCGGAATTTGATTATTTTTATCCAAATACTCCAACAAGTTCACAATTTGCTCTCTGACCGTTTTGAAATAAAATAATAAAATATACTAAGGGCAATTTGGGATTCATTTCACTCCAAATGCAAAGATGGGAGATGTAGAGAATGATCGGAAAGTTGTCATTTCTATAACTGAATCTTGTTCGAATAACCAGGAAGAAGACGATCCTAAATTGTCTAATTAGAATAGAATAGAATAGAATAGAATAGAATAGAATAGAATAGAATAGAATAGAATAGAATAGAATAGAATAGAATAGAATAGAATATAGAGCAGAGCAGAGTAGAGTAGAGTAGAAAATATGGAATGGAATGGAATAGAACAGAAAGGAACGGAATGGAACAGAATAGAATATAGAGCAGAGCAGAGCAGAGTAGAGTAGAAAATATGGAATGGAATGGAACGGAACGGAACAGAATAGAATATAGAGCAGAGCAGAGTAGAGTAGAGTAGAAAATATGGAATGGAATAGAAAGGAACGGAACAGAATAGAATATAGAGCAGAGCAGAGTAGAGTAGAAAATATGGAATGGAATGGAATGGAACGGAAAGGAACAGAACGGAACAGAATAGAATATAGAGCAGAGCAGAGCAGAGCACAGTAGAGTAGAAAATATGGAATGGAATGGAATAGAATAGGACAGAACAGAACAAAACAGAATATAGAGCAGAGTAGAGCAGGGCAGAGCAGAGTAGAGTAGAGTAGAAAATATGGAATGGAATGGAATGGAATGGAATAGAATAGAATAGAATAGAATAGAATAGAATAGACAATATGGAAGAGAGAATAGAATAGACAATATGGAAGAGAGTAGAGTAGAGTAGAGTAGAGTAGAGTAGAATAGAATAGAATAGAATAGAATAGAATAGAATAGAATAGAATAGAATAGAATAGAATAGAATAGAATAGAATTATGTTCAATTTGTAACAATGAAAATATATCCTGCATATCAGATATTTCCATTACGATTCATAACAGGAGCAAAATTACAGTTATGAAGTAGCAACGAAAATAATTTTATGGTTGGTGGTCATCACAACATGAGGAACTGTATTACAGGGTTGCGGCATTAGGAAGGTTGAGAACCACTGTTCTAAAGGATCCCAACCCAGTTTTTCCTCCTTCAATTTAAAAATCCTATCTTCCGCTGGTGAAATTGGTCCTTCCCAATTCACAAAATACCATGGCTTTACGTACGGTATTTCACTGCTTAGGGTAGGTCTTTTACGAATATATTGTTCTAATTTTCCTATCCAATATTTATTTGGCTCTCCCATCCGGTCCCAACGATAATCAGGCGGACTAATTATGTAATTAGGCCATTTCTTTAAGCACAACGTTATCATTCTGCTTTTTGTTATCTTACAAGTCCATGCTTCTAAATTCTCATCATCCCACTGGCTAAGCAATTGTCCTAACGAACTGTCAGAAGGTATTTCTATTTCCCTATTAGTTAGTTTTACAGTTATTTTCCTTTCTTTGGGTTTACAACGACTACAACAACCGCCCATCTTTTTGAGAGTTTCCCTGATTATGGTTCCCTGAGGTTCTCGATTTGACGGCCACTCAAAATTTCCAACACCAGTTCGCTTCCCTTCAGGCTGGCCTTCCCCCTCGCGGGAGTAAGGGACCTCAACCTTTCAGGTCCGCACTCGCTCTGGACTTACCAGTGTTCCCAGAACACAGCCCATCACACACACACAGCCGTTATCACAGAAACTTCCCACAATCGCTCTCCTGACCACCCAGGTACAATTGCGTGTTTCCCTCCTTCAGGGTGTTGAGCCCAGCGAGACCTTACCGGGAATGCCGTCACCACCGTAACCGCCGTCTCAGCCTTACCGGCCCCGCCGGTGAATTCAGACGCAGGGAAGGCAGCAGGGCTGGCGCAGCAGAGTGACGTCACCCCTCGCTTCCCTGCAGAGCCGCCGTTCGTGATATCGCCCCCTTGTGCCTCGCAGGGCTCAACACGGAGTGAGGGAGGCAGAACGGAGCTATGCAGGCTTACCAAC
>NW_015389733.1:70772-84491 GCF_001527695.2 Protobothrops mucrosquamatus | reverse complement strand
GTGCCTCGCAGGGCTCAACACGGAGTGAGGGAGGCAGAACGGAGCTATGCAGGCTTACCAACTCCTATGGACACAGGCTGAAGAGACTAATCTTTGAAGGACGGCCATAGGCGGCTGCAGCGGGCGGAGAGCGGGGGCTGGGCGGAATTAGGCGGATGCTGGCTTGGGAGTGGGTGGGGCAGCTTGGATGCGGGTGGGGTGGCTTTCCTGTGGGTGGGGCGGCCGTGGCCTTTATGTACGGCACTGAGAGCAGTAGATCTCAGTGCTAACTTTTCCTTACACGTATGGCAATAAAAGCAACGTTTGTCTTCCGTACCTGTTTACTGGCTTGTCAGGAGCATCAAGGATAGGACGGCTGGACACAGGGCAAAAGTTTCTTACCTGGGCCAGTGCACTGGGTTACCTGGTCCTGGGCCTCAGTTGTTGACTCTCTTCCTTTTTCCTGTTCTTTGATTTTTGTAGACCAGAGTTGTCAATTTAGTTTGGCTCGGAGCCTGCAAGGGGAAACTAGATCTCAGATAACTCCAGGCAGTTGAAATAAACAGGCGCGTCCCTGGATTTTATTGAGAACAGTGTCCCCTAGAGGCCCTTATGCCCGCATTCTCCACCAAGATTGTGAGATTTAAAAACCCCAAAATTTGATACTCACAATACAAAGACAAGTCTGGTTAACAAAACAAAGTTTTATTGGAGAAAAACATAAAAATAAGAAAAAAAGAAAAGAAAAGAAAAGAAAAGAAAAGAAAAGAAAAGAAAAAGAAAGAAAAGAAGAGCGTTTGCAAACGCGGCCTCTTCGACCCTTCCCAAGTTGGATTAAGTTCAAAGAGCGCAACAAGCAGTTTTTCAAGCTTTACATTTATACCTTTTACAATGCATGTTACGCCTAAAAAGCTCTCTCAACCTCCCTTATTCATCCCCTTAATCATCCTTTGAAGTTGTTTTACACTTAAAAGGTCATCCTGACAGTTCCGTCCATCTGCTGTTATCTTGTTTATTTGTAATTTTCACCTTGGGTCAAAATTCCCCTCTTTGATAGTGATTTCTACTCAAGGTGTAAGTTCCTGTCTCCGGAGGAACTTTTAGTAGGTCATAATTCATTTGCATAGGCAGGAAACAGGAAACATTAGGTCATAATTAATTATCTTTGCTGATTACCATTTGTGGTCACTTTACATAGGCAGGAAACAGTAAACAGACCTTCTCATACATTTGGCAGTGCATTGCTACATTTGCGTTACATTGTTACATTTGTGCTAAACAGACAGTCTCATACAATGGCATTACATTTCTACAATTACATTTCTACATTTTATAAAAGAATAACTTTTATTTATTTCCTTCATAAGTAACCAGATTTAAATAGACAAATTGTCCTCTTCAGTGGTGGGATTCAAATAAGTGAACAATCGGTTCTCTGTGTGGATGCCGCTTCCGGAAGTCCATTCTGGGCCTGGGCAACAAAAAATTAGCTACCCGTTCTGCCGAAGTGGTGCGAACCGGCTGAATCCCACCACTGGTCCTCTTGTTCCATTACTGTAAGTTACTGCCAAACACTCACATGTCCTATTAATATGAATACCAAGCTGGAAGGGAAACTAATCCCTGATGACAAAGACTAGACTAATCCTGAGTACAAATAGAACCTATATTTTCTTCCACATCAGCCAAACTAAAACAGCGTTGAATATCCTGTCTTTGTGGCACTCAATATTCTACAGTCAGAATTAGAGACCAACAGATACTGTACACCTTTCTATCCAGTTGGGTTAAAAGTTATGCCTTACTGGCTGGAATTACAGGAGCTGGTCCAACACATCTTTAGGTCATCAGCTAAGAAAGGCCGACTGCCCATTCTCCTGTTTTATGCAGGAATCTGGAATTGCTGAACTACAATAGATGGTTGCTTATCCTATATAAACACCTACACTAAACTAGAGCCCGTTACCCTTTTGCCAAATGTTTTCTGTGTATATTTTCAATTTGTCTTAATTACTATTAAGAAATTTCACCTGGTGTTCAGTTTGAATTTCTCATCCTGTAACTTAAAAACATTCAACATATTTCTGTACTCAGGAGACAAGGCAGAACACTGTTCCTTCATATATTTTGCTGTCATGGACTAGTCTTCTGCAGGTTAAAAGATACCTAGTTTCCTCATAGGTTGAGTTAAGGTGCTACCTACTGTACTAGCCCTTGATCTGGAAGAAAACTATTCTAACATAAAAGTTGCTACTTTCATTGTCAACCCATATCTTTCCATAAGAACATTGTCAGCAAACAATGATATCCTTATGTGTGCAAGGCACATTATTGGCATGAGTTGGTGGATTTCTCCAGCTTTGTTTTTCTTTATTCCACCAGATGTCACCAGCTACCAGGAAAACATCTGCCAATCACTCTACTTAGCATGGGCTGGGATTGGGGAGCAGGCAAATGTCTGACAGATTTTGTTCTACTTTTGTGCAAATATTTTGGTATCAACTAATAATTGGTCGTTTTTGAACATGGGTTTAGTACTTTTCCAGAAGTATATTAAACCAACATTCAAAAGCAGCCTGAACAGTAGGCAATGGGATATACTGTGTCATCAAGCAATACAGAGGGAAGAAATAATAATAATAATATAATAGAGTTGGAAGGGACCTTGGAGGCCTTCTAGTCCAACCCCCTGCTCAGGCAGGAAACCCTATACAATTTCAGACAAATGGCTGTCCAGTCTCTTCTTAAAAACTTCCAGTGTTGGAGCATTCACAACTTCTGGAGGCAGGTTGTTCCACTGATTAATTGTTCTAACTGTCAGGAAATTTCTCCTTAGTTCTAGGTTGCTCCTCTCTTTGGTTAGTTTCCATCCATTGCTTTTTCTCTTGCCTTCAGGTGCTTTGGAGAATAGCTCGACTCCCTCTTCTTTGTGGCAACCCCTAAGATATTGGAACACTGATATCATGTCACTCCTAGTCCCTCCCTTCATTAAACTAGACATACCCAATTCCAGCAACCGTTCTTTATATGTTTTAGCCTCCAGTCCTCTGATCATCTTTGTTGTTCTTTGTTCTATACCAGCCTATAGCCATCCTTGTTAAAGGCACAAGGACCAAACCCCTGTTGAGAAAATAGGCTGGAGACTCAAAACAAAACAAACCCCTTTTAATATGGGTAACAAACCTGCCAAATAGTCCAGAAACAAAAGTAGCAAAAACACAATCCAAATGGAGGAAATTGTCCACACGAAACACGATGCAAACAGAAAAGTAGTCACCGGCAATACTAAGAGAACATGATCCCATGAAGTACTTTGCAATGGTTGCCTTCAGCAACCAGCACCGCCCACACCTTCCCTTTTTATACAGCAGTCCCAAGGCGTTGCCTCTCAGTGCCTTCTCCTCCTCCCCTGGAGTTGTCGTATTGACTGCTGCTGATCTGCTCTCGCTAATTGCCAGCGTCTATGAGCATCAATCATCATGTCCATCAGGTGTGAATCCTCCAAGTCTGACTCATTCTCCCCACACAGCTGAGCTTCATCAGGAACACGACTGGAGGGCCCAGGCTCTTCATCAAACCGTGAGTCTTGTAATTCATCAGAGCCTCCCTCTGACCCTGATGGCCCTCCAAATGCCTCCTCCACCTCCTCCTCAGATTCCCCAGACTCAGCTGTTGGGAACACAGGCTGGCACGGAATCACGACATTCTTCTCGGTACTCTTTCTAGAGTCTCAACATCTTTTTTACATTGTGGTGACTAAAACTGGATGCAGTATTCCAAGTGTAGCCTTACCAAGGCGTTATAAAGTGGTAATAACATTTCACGTGATCTTGATTTTATCTCTCTGTTAATGCAGCTTAGCACTGTGTTGGCTTTTTTGGCAGCTACAGCACACTGCTGGCTCATATTTAAGTGATTGTCCACTAGGACTCCAAGATCCCTCTCACAGTTACTGCTATTGAGCAAGGTACCACCTATACCAGGGGCAGTGATGGCCAACCTTTTAGAGACTAAGTGCCCAAACTGCAACCCAAAATCCACATGTATTGTCGGGTGCCGGGTGGGCGTGGCCCATTGGGTGGGTGCGGCCAATTGGGTGGGCATGGCCCATTGGGTGGGTGTGGCTGCAGTGGTCATGGCCAACTGGGTGGGTGTGGCCAGGGTGGGTGTGGCCACCTCAATGTTGCTCATGGGGAGGGACGCCTGTGGGGGCCAGGCAGGGTTGGAGGAGATCCAAGGGGTCTCTGGCGAGTGGGATGGTGGGCAGGAGGCTCGTCCTGCGGGGTGACGGCACATGTGCCCACAGAGAGGGCTCTGCGTGCCGCCTGTGGCACGCATGCCATAGGTTCACCACCACGGTACCAGGGGTGTCAAACTCGCAATGTCACGTGATGTGTCGCTACGTGTCGTGACTTTTTTGCCATTGGCAGCAATGGGGTGGGCGCGGTTTTGGCATGACGCATCCGGCCCGTGGGCCAGCAGTTTGACACCCCTGACCTATACTATACCTGTGCATTTGGTTTTTCTTGCCTAAATGTAGAACCTTACTTTTTTCACCATTGAATTTCATTTTGTTAGATAGCACCCAATGTTCAAGTCTGTCAAGATCCTTCTGTATCTTAAGCCTATCTTCTGGAGTGTTGGCTATTCCTGCCAGCTTGGTGTTGTCTGCAAATTTGATGAGTTCCCCATCTATCCCCTCATCCAAATAATTGATGAAGAAGTTGAAGAGCACTGGGCCCAAAACAGAGCCCTGGGGCACCCCACTGCATACTTCCCTCCATGTAGATGCAGTTCCATTGAGGACCACATGCTGAGTACAGCTGGTCAGCCAGCTACGAATCCATCTGGTGGTGATGTTGTCTAACCCACATTTTTCTATCTTATCAAGTAGTAGGTTGTGGTTTATGTTATCAAATGCCTTACTGAAGACCAAGTAAATTATATCCACAGCATTCCTCTGGTCCACTAATTTTGTCACTTGGTCAAAGAATGCAATAAGATTTGTCTCTCTCAATCTATCCTATATATTTGCAAGACCACCACATATGATAAAATGAACCTGGATTTTGATTACATTTCCAGCACTTATTAGAAATCCCTTTATACATTTTCGCTAGTCTATCTGGGGTCAAGGACCAACGATACATCATTTTATAAAAGTTTGCTTTCAAACTATAATTTAATGTAAATTTTAGTCCATTCGTGCATACATTCTCCCATGTATCTAGCATTATATTATACCCAAAGTTTTTTGCCCATTTTACCATACACTCTTTAAAGTATTCATCTTCTAGATTCATCTTGAGTAACATTTTATATACTTTAGGAATCAAGTGGTCATCTTCAGAACATAAATTAACGTCCAGTTCATATTTAGTTCCTGTGAAAACAAAACTTTTTATCAAGTTTAAATCTTTCAAAAATTCCATAATAATTAAACCAATCACAAGCAAATCCTTCATTTACTAGTTGTTCTCTTTTCTATGTCTTAAATCCCTCTTTTTCAAATAAGTCTTGATATGCCATCCATTTACATTCCAAAATCATCTCTGTTCTATGTAGCGCTTTATTAGGTGATAGCCAAAATGGCACTTTATCAGCTAATCTTCTTTTATACTTCCACCATACACATGCAATTGATTGCCTAAAGCCAGGGTTAACTTTTACTTTTTCATACCACAGATAGGTATGCCACCCAAATCTCAATCATCGAAAATTTTATAGAATCTGCTCAGTAGGCCATCTGGTCTGGAAGCTTTGCCTGTTTTAGCTCTTATAATTGCTTCTATTATTTCAAAAGTTGTTATTGGACTTTTCAAAATTTGCTTGTAGTTTTCCGATAGTTTAGGGAGATTTTTAGTTGTTATATACTCCTCCAAGGTTTCTAAAGAGATCTCTTGTTCTTTATATAAATTAGTATAATAATTCCAAAAAAATCTTTGAATGTTTTTGTTATCCATATAAGTCTTATTCCCCTCTTGAAGCTTGGTTATCATCTTCTTTTCTGTCTTTTTTCTTAGTTTGTATGCCAACCATCTTCCTGGTTTGCTTGCATGTTCAAAAAAGTGTTGTTTTGTATATTCAAGTTTCTTTTCAATATCTGAAACAGTCAACAAAGAAATTTGTTGTTGCAATAATTTTAGTTTTTTAAGTATGTTAGAATCTTCTGGTGAGTTCTGGAGTTCCCTCTCCTTAAGTTTAATTTCTTGTAACATATTTTGGATTTTTTCATCCATTTTCCTCTTAAGTGATGTCTTGTATTATATAAAATGTCCTCGTATCACAGCCTTACAAGCATCCCAAACTATTGTCAAACTGGTTCCCTTACCTAATGTCATGGTTCCGACAGACAGAGATGAATAAAGCAGAACTCCAAGGCTTGCAAATTCCTCAAAGAACATGTTTATTAGTTACAAAGTATTGGCACAGTCAAAAGTGAAACCAAGTCTGGATACACAAGCAACAATTCCCCAATACAAAGTTAAATGTCCTACCCACAAAAGCTATGTAAACAACTACGTTCCCCAATATGATTATTGGCGGGCTTTTTATGAAACGCCCAGTCTCTAGTCTTGGGAGCAGCCAATAACATTGGTTCCCACAGGACAAAAGATTATTTTGACTAGCGAAGCACCTGGGCAACCCCCCTCCCTCCTTTCTATGTGGAAACCTAAAATGAGAAGGAAAATGGCTGCAGCCATGCTCATTTGTAAAGTTGACACCTAAATTATTATTTAAATAGTCTTGAAGTACCTGTTCACATTCTTTAACAATCTGTGGTCTCTTCAAAACAGACTCATTTAATCTCCATTTAAAAGACTAAGGATCAAATTTAAGATGTAAAGACACTGGATTATGGTCAGAAAAAGATTTTGGAAGAATACTAGCTTTCATTGCTTTGTGAATCAGATCCAAATCATATCAATTCTAGAAAAGGATTTGTGTCTCTCTGAAAAGAAGGTAAAGTCTTCTGTTAGTCCATTTTTACACCTCCAAACATCGATCAAAGCTAAAGTATCAGTCAGTTCGAAAAAAGTTTGGGGCAGTTTCCCTTGTGTTTCTTTAATTCCTTTATCAGCTGTTCTGTCCAGTTGTGGGGTTACTACCCCATTGTAGTCTCCAATAACACACCAATACTGAAAAGAATAGGAGAGTAAGTGTTCAGACAGATTTTTAAAAAACTTGGCTATTTCTTGATGTGGGGTGTATACTGTAATCCCACCACAATGGATTTTATTCCCTGGAATTCAATTTGCACAATTACATACCTGCCTTGACCATCAGCAAACAATAAATGTGGATGTAGTTGGGGTTTTATATATAAAACTACCCCTTTAATTTTTTCTTTGAATTAGCAGAAATAAATTCCAGACCCAAGGTGTTATTTGTTAAATACTTTTTGTCAGTCTCTTTAATATTAGTTTCCTGCAAACATATTATATCATGGTTCACTTTTTTCAAATAATAACTTTTTTCTCTTTTGTGGGGAATTTGCCCCATTGACATTCCATGTCAAAATCTTTCAACCCATCTGTTATGAAGAGGAAGTTCCATGGATTTCAGCTGATGTTCCCAAATCCAAAGCCTGTGCTTGATAAGCGTCAGACCCCTTTTTATCTTTTTCTTTCCAATCTTTATCTTCTGAAAAATAGTGTAGTTCTGATCCATGTGTTTCCAAAAAGTCTTGTGCTTTAAGGACTGAATTTAGTCTATATTGTTGATTTATAAAGGTAAAGATAACCCCTTCCAGTTTATCCTAGAGAAAGGGAATATTATTTTGTTTCAGGAGATCTGTCAGGAAAAATTACGTACTCTGAATTACGTACTCTTTAATAGATTTTCTTATAAATTGGATCATAATATCTTTTGGCAGTTATCTTCTGACCACATATGCTGAGTTTATTCTGTAAATCTTGTCTATTTCTTTCGAGAAGTCTACTTTCTCATCATTAAACCATTTAGTAATTTCTGTTACAATTACATCACTTCAGTTGCGAATTTGTATATATATATAGTTCTAGATCTTGTTTTTGTTGGAGGGCATCAGCAACATAAGTTCTTCCAAGTCTGCACATGTGAAACTCCTGTATGAAACAATGCCACACACACACACACACACTTGCAGTGTGTGGTGCTTCCCATTTTGATGCTGACATGGAATTTAGGAATGGGTTCATGGGGCTCGGTAAGACAAATTGTATTTTTAATTATTACTTTCCTTACATGCTTTTGGATTTTTTTTATTGGAAGGCATATCACCTTGGGACTATGCTTATCTTAAGATAATTGAAAGTTCATTTGCTAATGTAGTCTCTCATGCTTTTCGTTCATACACTCAGGGTAAACGGGAATGCATGCAGTCCAGTCTCAGAGCCAAAATATAACATTTTTCCTTATCTGTTTTATTATCTTTCAATTTGATTATGCAATCTGCAATTTTATGTAATTACTTCAAAGTTAATCTTCTTTCTCTTCTTTCCTACTAGTATATCTGGGAGTGAGGTCTTTTAGCCAGGATTTACTGACTCAGGGAAGGGATCTGAGGAAGAATTCATTGTTGTACACTTCCCAAAGCCCATTGTTCTTCATTTCAGAGTGTGTCACCATTCAGAACTATTAACACATTACAGTTATAGGATCTTTCCCATTGAAATGCTTCTTTGAGTGATTACAAAAGAATGAGGGTGAGGAGAGGAAGGATCTGCACAAGAGGTCTGGCTTATCGTTGCTGAACTTTCTACAGCATGATCTTCCAAAATTAAAGAAGGGCTGAAACTTTATGCAATTGTTGGGATTCCAGTTCCTCATGAGGATGCAAGACTAATATCCATACTGAGTCTCCCTTAAAATATCTGACACAGCACTCTGAGTAGCTGCCTTGAGCTAAAATGAATGGCCAGTTGCCAGATAACAGGGAGTGTTCTTTCTGTCTGAGTTAGGAAGAGGCAGGGGCAATTTTTGTCAGCCCTGATCAACACTGCAACAGGCAGACATTACATGAGCAACCAAATTTCACAAGAGGAGGCCAAGAGGCCTGGCTTGGTAAGAGTGCCTTGAGTGGGAGCACTCCAGACTGCTGCCTCATCTGCCCCTTGTGGTAAAGACACAACACATTGCTAGTGTGTCCTGATCAAGCTAGCAGTGCTAGACTTAGCCTTGACAGTTTTCTGCTGAAAAAGTAATCTTCTCCATCACCCCCATCGCAAACATTTCCCCTTGCTAAGCAAAGCACAAACCTCCTGCATCAGCAGCTTATTGAGGGAAGTTGGCAAATTTGTACCTCCAGAGGCAAGACAGGGTTCACCTCGGGCCAGGGCTCTGCCAATGCAACTTTAATAGTTTAATAAAAATTAGCATAATTAACAAACATCTGTATGATCCAAAGCAGTGCAATTTGGCACTTGGAACTGAGAGCTTAAACATTATTGCTGGGAGTTTAATGTTGTTTTAATTCTTTGTCACAGTGCAGGGAAATAAAACTCCCAGTGACAATGGTTCTTGGCTTGTGCTCATTTGCATTCCATTCTTCCTTTCTTGATTATGAGCAATTGCCAGCTCCCTAGCAATCCATCAAAGCTGAAATTGTTTTAAAATATCTCACAGTGCTCAGGCCAAGGCAATGTATGGAAAGTGGGTTGACTCTTAATCTTTGCTTTTCTATCCACCCATATGATGCTGATACTTTTTCTCTGTTGCTCCCTCCAATCTTGGATTAGGTTTACACATGCATGGATTGGTTCATGATTAAACTTCGATGACTGGAGTAGAATGTGCATGAAAGGACATCAGGTGAGAGGAAAGATGTGTGTATCTATGGTGATTAATCTATAAAGGCTCATTTGCCAAGTTGCCATGTTGTGAATCAACAAGTGATGAACATAGATGCCTGGAAACAACCCATAGTGTTTATACCAACAGCTGCTGAAACAAAATTTGTATGGAAACATTCTTTGCTTTCAGTGTTTCATTTGTACTACATGCATGGGGGTGATGTATCTGAAGAGAAAACCCTCTGAACATGCTCAGAGGAACTCTCATATTGACCATTATGTCACACATCACTGCATCTGTTCAGGGACCAAATTGCAGACCAGCATTAACTTCACCATTAACTAGCAAATTTTACAAACATATTCTCCTAGAAAGGAAGAAATCCACCAGGAAGAGTGGCAAAGAAACCATGGTTTTCACACAAGAAAAAATGCCACCGAAAGTGCCATCCCAAATAGAGTACTTCTCTATATTTCAGCAAAGACTTTGTCCATAGAACAGTGTGTAGAGGTAGTCCTCGACTTATGACCACAACTGAGCCCAAAATTTCTGTTGTTAAGTGAAACATTGGGTTTTTCATGTTTTTATTTTATTCAAAACAAAGTTAAAATACAAAATACAAAACTCAAAAAAATCCAAGAAGACAAAAAAGAAGAAAACACAAAGCACAAAACAATCAAAACATTAAAAAGGTCCTTCAAAAAAAACCCACATTATACATATATTATCCCCTCTAGTTGAATACTGAGTAATATATTACTACAACATTAATTCCTACCCCTTGCAAAACAAGCCCTCCCAAAGTTTTTGAACAATTAAATCTATTTGCAACTTGTTGGCCTGTCTTCTATATGTTATATTAATGACATAGTAGTTAACAGGAAGAACAATTATAGTGAAACAAAACAAAATTAAAGTTTCAAAACTCACTGTTAACAAGTTGTTATTGTAATCCACTCGTAGAAAATTTACCATGGCATCTTAACTATCCCAAATCATCCCAAAAGTTATAAATAGATCTTCCTGGGTCAAATATCCATGTTTGTTTTTGAATGTCATCTCTAGTCAATTGTTGTTTAATTAAATATAGTAAATTCAGTCTCCAGAACAGGTCTATCTTCCAATCAAAGTGCAAGCAGAAGTAGTTGCCAGTTAACTGTAATAAATCCATCCAGTCTCCCTCAGGCTTCATAAAGGAAAGAAATTTGTCTCTCCCCCTTTCAGTCAAAGCTGTGATGTTGAAGAAATGTACAGACTTAAACTTTGGAACAGCAGATGAAATCCACTTTACTGGTTCTTCAGCCGTGAGATTATTTGTTTGATCTGGAACTGGATCAAAGTACTTTTGTGTATATTTATCCAAAGATAAAGTTTTAGATCCTAACATTTTTTGAACAACCATTATAGTTTGGTCAAGCTTTTGAAGGAGAAATCCAGCTAGAAGCTGCATATTTCCCCACCCTCCTTTCTTAGGTTTCAGACACTGTTCAGCCATTTTAATATGTGATACTTAGGGAACAAAGAACAAAAAAAGTATGTTTTCCTCTATATTTCAATCCAAAGTTATAAGAAAAATTGAATAGAAATAAACTCCAGATATTGTGCAAATTCAAAAAATACAGAATCCAGTGGTGAGAGTCTGCTAGCTCTTCACCACCACCCCAAACACTGCTGTGCTTTCCATACAGAAGGGACAGAGGTTATCCAACATATATCAAAAGGAAAAAAGAGAAAAAACAATTAGAGTCCAGCAAGGGGTTGAAATAAATCAGCATTCAACTGCTAATCAACTTTTAAAGCAAAAAGCAAAATAAAATAAATTCAAAAAGTGAAACTTAATACTCATGCATGCTTAGAAAACGAAATGCTTGAGAGGAAGTTGTATACACCCAGTGACTTTTCAATCACTTTGAGAGGGAATTGGAATCTTCATGCCCCCCCCCCCTTCTCCACTGGGTCCACGATCATCCAAAAGTCATCTTGGGTCACTAAGTGCTTCCATTCAAAACCAGGGAACAGCACTGCTAAAGAACCAGCTTTAGCAGTGAAATCAGCAAATCATTGGTAAGAGAGAAAAAAAGAAACCCTTACCGTGCAGCTGCCATCTTAAGAGGAGGGGCCAGTGAAACATTTGTTAAGTGAATTTTGCCCTATTTTACAACCTTTCTTGCCCCAGTTGTTAAGTGAATCACTGCAGTTGTTAAGATAGTGACACAGAGTCTGGCTTCCACATTGATTTTGCTTGTCAGAAGGTTGCAAAAGGTGATCACATGACCCCAGGACACTGCAACTGTCATAAATATGAACTAGTTGCCAAGTGTCTGAATTTTGATCACATGACCTCAGGGATGCTACAATGGTCTTAAGTATGAAAAACGGTCTTAAGTCTCTTTTTTCAATGCCATTGTAACTTTGAATGTTCACTAAATGAACTGCTGTAAGTAAAAGATGTTAGAGCATGCACAGTCTTATTGCACGAGATAACCCAGGAGTAAACACAGTAAACAATGGTCTATATTAAATGGTGGTTTATTTTATACTATCTACAATATCATACACCAGGAACAATATACATACACTTGCTAATACAGCAGGATCCAACAAACCACAGTTACAGCAGGAAACGGAAGAGAGAGCCTTCCCTTTATACAAAGGCTCTTAAAGAGACACAGACCCTGCTGAGTCATTCCCATCATTACATCTTAAATCTTACATTACATAAGCTACTTGGCTGTTAAATCAATACCTTGATAAAGGACTACCTGTATTATTCTACATTCTGTTCCATTAGCCTGCAGGTGGAGGAATGCATGGCTGAATTTCTGAAAAGCTGCCTTCTCATACAGAACTGGTATATCAGGCTGAAGTGTGGTCTGCACCATTCTCCCTAACCTGCTACTTTCTGTGTGCAGAGAATTTTATCCATATAGAACAATTTGACTTGCAGTGCTATGATCCAAGAAAAACATTGTTTATATGATGGTAATGTAAACTTACTCCATTTTGCTCTTTGATTATTTGGGGAAGTTTCTTTTTAGTAATATCAAACCCCCTTTTGTTTAAAATTTTTGTTCTAATTTTTTTTCTTAAATGACAGACTAGTTTTGCTGACTTTTTCTGAAAGGGTAGGCTGGTGCTAGAATGCCTGCTTTGCATGTAGAAAGTTGATGGAAACACCTGATATCTGTAAGTAATTCTTGGAGAAAATCCTGCCTAAAACTGGGGTAGCTGCTGCCTTTCCTTATTAATAATCCTGACTAGATTTCTTTCTTTCTTTCTTTCTTTCTTTCTTTCTTTCTTTCTTTCTTTCTTTCTTTCTTTCTTTCTTTCTTTCTTTCTCTTTCTTTCTTTCTTTCTTTCTTTCTTTCTTTCTCACCTTTTCATTTTTACAAATAATTCAAGGCAGCAAACATATCAAACATACCTTCCTTCTCCTATTTTCCCCACAACAACCACCCTCGGAGGTGAGTTGGGCTGAGATACACACACACAAGTACACACACACAAACACACAAACGTGTGTGTATGCATATGCATCTGTGGGTGTATTGCTTCACTGTCTAAAGATTAAGACTTTCATCTTTCTCAGCTAAAAATCCACATTTCCATTTAATATGAACATAGGATGCAATGTAGTACATTTGACAATAGACTAGCAAAGGAGGGAAAGGAATTTAAAGTCCTGTGGAAGATGTGAAGTATCTATGACCCTTCTGATGTTACTAAATTACTACACCCAGCAGTCCAAGGTAACATAACTAATAGAGAGGTGTTAGAAGGTAAGTCTTCATCCTGGTTCATCCAAGCCGGGAATAAATAAGCAAACATGGCGACTGCTTTGGGAAGAAGGTTACAGTTTATTGCAGAAGACAGATAAGCAGCAGAGGAGAAGAAAAGAGAGTGAGCACATGGGCAGATGGTCTTTTTATACCCTCTAGCCCTGCCTGGAAGTTTCCTGTTCCTGTG
>NW_015389733.1:61408-67232 GCF_001527695.2 Protobothrops mucrosquamatus | reverse complement strand
GTCTTGAGATCCCTGGCTCCAAACTTTCTGATGGTTCCACATCTGCATATGTATAAGACCAGCTACTGCCCTGGGCAAGGAGATGAGGCCAGGTTTGGTTTCTGCTTTTCAAAAAAATGCTTTTAAAAATCCTTTTGGTGAACAATATTTTTTTCCTGCCTTTTTAATATTTCCTTCTCTGGGTTAACTTCCCACAGAGGGATGCTCAGGGTTGTACTTCAGCAGCATCTAGACAGCTACAAGTCCACCACCCATATATTTGCTAATCCATTGCTATATTGCATATACTATGTTTTGTTTTAGTCTATTTACACCTGGAGAACATGTGTAAGAATTACATATATAAAGCAGCCAAATACTGTAGTTCTGCATCCTGCCACACATTTCATTTCATTTCATTTCCAAGCCACTCCCAAGATATATTACTCCCAAACTACTTTTCCCCCAAGTCTTCACTGTGCTTATTTTCTAGGCACATTCATCACAGCAACTGAAATCTTTCTATGGGAAGAATACCATGAAAAGGGGGATAACATTGGAGATTAGAGGAAAGAAGGAAAGCAAAGTATGTCTGGCTCATCCAAGTTTATAACAGTTTCTCATCTATGAAAAGAAAAACAGGAGGTGAAGTAACTAAACAGCAATAGTAATAATAACAGTATTTATGTAGCAATGTATCTGACAACACTATAAGGTGTTGTCCCCATATTCAGACAATATACTGTAGTATGACCATCCCTTTGCACTATGTAAAGGATCTCAAATCTTTTAATGGTAGTGGCTGTCTTACCTTCCTCAATGTAAGGCAATATAGAAATTACACACTAAAAGTGTTGGATACTATGCCCTCAGCAGTCCTTCTTGGACATTTTAAGGGTACTTTTATGCATCTTCAGTTATGTCCATGTGGTGACGGTTCAATAGAAACTCTGGGCATATGCTATTATATTGTATAAGGACTCTAGGCAGACCTTTATACTGTGTATCCTGCCTTGAAGAAATTTCCAGATAGGGAGTGCAATTTATATTTAATGCTACTATTCTCAGACAAGAACTGAAAAATAACCTCTCAAGTCACCCAGTTCTGTGTTACCATTTGTATAACATGCTGTATCATTATTTAGGATTGGAACTTCTTATAATAGTATTTTTTGGGGATTTATTTTAGAAACTATGTTCTTGATTAATTTTAGACTCCATTATACTTGTTTTTCTCTTATACATGTATACAGTGCATATATATATATATATAGAAGGAGGTAATAATTCTTTTATACAATATCTTGTTTGTGTCTGGCCTCAGGTCTGTAATAAATAAATTTGAATTTGAAGATAGCAATAGCACTTAGACTTATATACCACTTCATAGTGCCTTACAGAATTCTCTGGGCAGTTTACAATGTCAGCATATTGCCCCCAACAATCTGGGTCCTCATTTTACTGACCTCAGAAGGATGGAAGGCTGAGTCAACCTTGACCCAGTCAGAATTGAACTCCAGGTTGTGGGTAGAGTTAGCCTGCAATACTACATTCTAATCACTGCGCCACCAGGACTCCCAGATACACAGTATACAGCAGGCATGTCAAACTCGCGACGTCACATGACGTCGCACGACATATCACGACTTTTTCCCCATTGGCGGGAATGGGGTGGGTGCAGTTTTGGCGTGACGCATCCGGCCCATGGGCCGGCAGTTTGACATGCCTGGTATACAGTCTCAAAGAAGGAATAATTGGGTTGGCTAATTGGGCTTTCCCTCTGCATTCTGATGTCTGCAATGTAAGTAGTATGACTCTGTTTTCAGCTGCTTACTAAACAGTCTCTTGCCAAAGCTATTAATGCTTCATCAGCTTTCAGTCTTCCCTCAGGTACTTTACAGCAAAGTGAACAACACTTAAAAGATTTGAAAGACATAGTATAATATTTTAATAACTACCAAAAGATGGTGCTATTAGTAAACTACTGTATGTTTGTAAGAAACATGACTCAGAGAAAAGAAGTGGCCTAGAATGGTGGTCATTTGATAAGGAATTGATGAATTAGGGCTAGCCAGTTATGCATATGACTTAGTTTCTTTTTAAAAAGACTTGTTCTACTTAGGAGGGGCAAATTATTGATTCTCAACTAAACAACTGATCCTGATTAATTAGGTTTAATGAAGAGTAACATGTAAATATAAAAGCTTGCCTACATTCTTACTAATAGAAATTGGCTCAATATAAATGATCGATCACCTTCCTAATCATATATGCAGAATCATAGAATCTTAGGGTCAGAAGGGATGTTGGAGGCCTTCTAGTCCAACACCCTGCTAGAGCAGGAGACCTTATAACATACAGGCCAAATGGTTGTCCAATCTCTTTTTGAAAACCTCCAGCAATGGAGTACCTGCAACTTCAGGAGGCAAGCTGTTCCACTAATTAATTGTTCTCACTGTCAGGAAATTTCTCCTTAGTTCCAGGTTGGAGCTCTCTTTAATGAGCTTCCACCTATTACTTCTTGTCCTGCTCTCAGGTGCTTTGGAGAATAAATCAACCTCTTTTCTCTGTGATAGCCCCTAAAGTACTGCAAGACAGCTATCATGTCAGTCCTACCGTGTTTCCTCAAAAGTAAGACCTACCCCGAAAATAAGCCCTAGCTTGATTTTGGGGGGTGGGCCTAATATAAGCCCTACCCCCATAATAAGCCCTAGTTTGGGGGCAAGGAACACACCTAAAAATCAAGCTAGGATGGGGGTAGGGGGATGGAGCTGCCCCACATGCCCCGCACCCGCTGTTCTGTCCCAGCCTACGTGAGTACTTGCTCAACTGCTTTACTCACAAGAAGAAACCCCTCTTCATGGAACCAGGCAGGACCTGCAAGAAAAAACAAACCCCTTTTATTTTTACACACTTGACTCAATGTCCAAGACTTCAGAGGCAAGCAACACAATCCACAAAAACACAATCCTCAGCATGAACGGTTGCCTTCAGCAACCAGCATCTCCCACACCTTCCTCCTTTATAATCCAACCGGGGTGTGGCTTCTTAATGGCTTTTCCTTTGCCTCTCAAGCTGCCCCACTGCCTTCCTCTGTCTTGCTCATCTCTCTTCTCTGCGCATCCACACATCTGGGATTGGCCCCAGCTGTTCCTCTTCATTGCCCAACTCAGGCTCCCAAAACAGCTGTGTCTCTGCCCGAGCGTGAGTAGCGGGGCCGGCCTCCTCGTCTGACTGTGAGTCTTGGTGCTCCTCAGCACCTTCCTCTGACTCCAATGTCACTCCAGGCCCCTCCTCCTCATCTGAGTCCTCAGACTCAGCTGCCGGATCCAGTGGCTGGCGAGGAATCACAACACCCGCTTACCTTAGGATTGCTGCAGGCAGGACTTCCACGCCCCGACACTTGTCACGCTGCTGCCTGAGTTCATCTGCGTCCGCTTGTGGCTGCATGCCACATGGCGCATTGAGCTGCCACTCACGGCGCAAGGCTCGTCGCGCCAATCATGCCACTGCCGCTGCTCACACTGCGAGGCTCATCAGGCCGATCACGCTGCTGCCGCTGCTCACAACATGAGGCTCGTCACACTGCTTGCGCCACTGCCACCGCGAGGATCATCGGGCTGATCACGCTGCTGCTGGTGCTCGCAGCATGAGGCTCATCACGCTGCTTGCGTCACTGCCACTGCTCGCGGCACGAGGCTCGAGGCACCGCTCCTGCCATTCCCACTGCTCACACCCCAAGGCTCATCGGACCAATTGCATCTCTGCTGCCGCTTGTGGCACAAGGCTCATCTGCCGCTCACGGATTACTGGAAAAGATAATCAAGCAGTGGATTTGTGAGCCTCTAGAAATGATGATTACTAGAAGCCAGCATGGCTTTGTTAAAAACAATCAGGGAAGCATGCAGTGGGGTACCTTACCTAGTGGACCACCAGTTAAGTATGAGCCAGCAGTGTGCTGCAGCTACCAAAAAAAGCCAATGCAGTCCTAGGATGTGTGAGGAATAAAAATTTCAACTCCAAGGGTGTTGGAAAACAAAACAAGTTTTATTAAAGCTTTTGCAAAAGCTGGTGGATCTCTTGGTAATTACAAATCCCAGAGTCCACACTTGAATCAATTTTTGCATAGGTTTTTATACCCTGTCCCGTAGAATTATGCCACATCCTTCCAAATGAAACCCAGTTGATAGGTTTCAATTGGTCACATGCTTTCAGACTGCCTAGCAACCATTACAATTACCAAACCCTCCAATTATTAGATCAAAAGCCCCTTTTGTTCCTGTCTTATCTCCCCTCCCTTTTCTCTGGCATAATTTTAACATCCTGCTAACTAAGGGTGTAGCTTTATCTACAAGGGCAGGCATGTCTAAAGTCCGGCCCGCGGGCCATTTGCGGCCCGCAGGCCGGTTTAATCCGGCCCTCTAACAGCCCTCTCTGCTCTATGTAAATGTGGCCCTCCCACACTTGTCCAGCGGCCCTCCCACACTTGGCCATTTTGTATTGGTTATACATTCTAGCAGCTGCTTGTTCAAGGACTGGCACAAAAGGCCGTGGCTGAAAGGGTGAGTATGCTCAACATGTCAGTTTTATAGTAATTCATACAAGGTGTATGTATGTGTAGGTGGTCGTCAATNTAAAGCAAAAGAGGGCCTTCAAAAAAAAAAAACCCTCCAAAGTTTTCATGAGACTGGAGGGCTCATCTCTAGGTCCTTCGACCCACCGGAGGCGGCTTACTTTTCTTGACCGGCGCGCGGAGCTGGTGGCCGGCCACGGTGCTGCGGCTGCCCGGGGGCTCAGGCCTCTCCTCGGGGGTCACGTCCTCGTGCCGCTGCTACTTGAGCGGAGGGTCTGGCCGCCCGCCGGGAGCCGCAGCCGCGACGCTCCCGCCTGCGAGGCATTCTTCCGTTGCCTCGCCGGCTTTCCCGGCTAAACAACCGCTCTCGCAAGGCCGTCTTCGACCGTCTCGACGGCAGATAAAATGGCCACGCACCGAGGCTGAGAGACCTGCTCCTGCCGCTCAGAAACCCCAGGGCGCCTGCACCCGCCCGCCCGCGAGGCATTCTTCCATCGCCTCACCGGCTTTCCCGGCTAAAGAACCGCTGCCTCAACTCACCGGTGCAGCCGTGTGTGCGAGGCGGAGAAGAGGGACGGACGGACGGACGAGGCAAGGGAGACGCGCCCTGAGGGATGCCTGACAGCAGCAGCAGCGGCGGCCGCTTCCTCCGCCTCCTCAGCCAGCGCTCCCGCCGTCCTGCCCAGCGGCCACTTCCAGGCTGCTTCCCCCCCCTCGCCTCAGCCGAGGCGAGGGAGACGTGCCCTGAGGGATGCCAGCAGCAGCAGCGGCGGCCGCTCCGGCCACGCCCCTCTCGCATGCAACGAGTCGGGGAAGGGTCGTGGCAGTGAAGGGCTGCGCAGCTTGGAAAGGGGCTCCCGCGACCCAGCCACTGCGATGGAGCTCAGGAGGCTGGAGGGGCGGGCAGGTCCCGGAGGGGCGGCTGGGAGAGGGCAAGAGGTGCCGGGATGATGGGGGCTCCAGGTTGGCGGGTTTGAGAGGGCAGCCGGAGGTTCCGAGGCCCTGGATGTGCCACCGCTTGACTCTCCGCCAGGCTCTCTGCCAGAGCCTCCCCCCATCCCCGGGCAATTGTGCGGAGCTGCTTGTGCATCCTTGGCAGCGCCTCCCCTCTTCAATCTCCTTCCTTCTCCATCTCCAACTCCATCCCTTCCCCTTCAATCTCCCTCTCCTTCCTTCTTTCCTTCCTTCCTTCCCCCTTCCCGGATGTGCTGCTGCTTGGCTCTCCACCAGGCTCTTCGCCAGAGCCTCCCCCCCTCCCCGGGCAATTGTGCG
>NW_015389733.1:55831-57944 GCF_001527695.2 Protobothrops mucrosquamatus | reverse complement strand
GCCATTTGTCCGAAATGGTATAGGGTTTCCTGCCTGAGCAGGGGGTTGGACTAGATGACCTCCAAGGTCCCTTCCAACTTTATCATTATTATTATTATTATTATTATTATTATTATTATTATTATTATTATTATTATTATTATTATTATTATTATTATTATTATTATTATTATTATTATTATTATTATTATTATTATTAAATTCCCATAAGAATTTTGCAAAAAAGGAAAGCCTGTTCATTCCTTACAGATATTCTGAAGATGAGAAAAATTCCCTTTTGTTGGGATAAGCTTGAGGGGGTGACACTTACATACTGGGAACAAAGATTTCGACTGAACTCCATAGATAAAGCCAAGGAGTGTTTGAGCAGACATAAATTAATTTCAGAACTAGGTGATGAGATGGAGATGGATAAGACTTTGGAGGCAGACCAGCTTCGAAAAACAGACATTGAACAAGAGATGACTGAGGTGTCTATACAGGAATCTTATGTTTCATTTAAAGATGGAAAGTAAACTCATTACATGGAATATCAATGGGGCTAATGCCCCATATAAGCGTAAAAAAGTATTTCATCATTTGAGAAAACTTAATGCTGATATAATCTCTCTTCAAGAAACACATATTAAAAAAACATGACAACAAATATCTAATAAATTAAAAGCTAGGGGAGGAATTTGTATCTGCTGGGGAAAAAAAAGATAAATAGAGTGGTTTTATATATAAAACCCCAATTTAAACCTAGGGTACTTTTATCAGATGAATACGGTAGATTTGTAATAGTGGAAATTGATTTTAATGGAATAAAATAAATAGTGATTGGACTATATGTGCCAAATGAGGGGGGAAATCAATTTTTTAAGTATCTTATGGACCAACTCTTGCCTTTTTCATATGAAAATTGGCTTATGCTGGGGGATTGGAATGGAGTGATTTCGCCAGTTTGGGATAGAACAGAGGTCCCCAACCTTTTTGGCACCAGGGACCGGTTTCATGGAAGACAATTTTTCCATTGACTGGGGGGGGGGGGGGAAGGTTTCAGGATGATTTGTTATATTTATTCTAATTTTTCTAAATAAACAAACAAATAAATAATGCACTTTATTTCTATTATTATTTCATTGCATTAGATTAGACCAGTGACTTTATGCTTCTAAGAAAGTGGGAAGGAAAAGAGGCAATCCTAAACTCAGCCGTCCAGCAAACAAACCAAAGACCCAGTACGCTGAGGAAGTGCTGAGAAAACCATTCAAAAAGAGAGAAAGAGAAAGGGAGGGAGGGAGAGGGCACTGCGCAAGCCCAGCAGCCTTGGAAAAGGTGAATAAATCTATATTGTATATAGAATAAATATACAAATAAATCTATATACAAATCCTTCTCAAGAGTCGATATGATATGGACCTCTACAAACTTAGCAAATAGAATTTTCAAAGTTGATATCCTACCTAAATCCTTTTCTGATCATAACCCAGTTGTTTTGGTCCTCAGAAAAAAGAGTTTCAGTTATAGATGGAGATTGAATGAATCTATTTTACAAAAGGAGACAACTGTAAAGGATTGTAAAAAGAAATTACATGAATATTTTTATAATAATTTAGGTAAAGGGACAGATCTAATAATGGTTTGGAAGGCTAGTAAGGCAGTTATGAGGGGTTATTTTATACAATACAATTGGTTAGAGAACAAAAAAATGTTTGGAAAGGACCCAGAAGATACTTGATGCAATCAGACAGAAAGAAATTGAGCTGCAAAAGTCACCTACAGACCCTAAAATTCTGCACCAAATTAACTTACTATGCCAACAACTTTCTATGTTAACAGTCCAAGAAATGGAAACAAAATTGAGTTATGTGAAGCAAAGACATTTTCAGTTTGCAAATAAACCAGGAAATGGTTGGCATATAGACTAAGAAAGTGGGCGTTTTTCTATCTCGATGGCTTCTCTGATTATTCTGTTGTTAAAGTGTTCAGTTTTGGCAATAGTTCTGGTCTTTTTAAAGTCAATTTTATGTCCTGTGGCTTTAAGGTGTTGGACCCGGGAAGAAGTTGGTTCCTCTTTTCTGACTGAGTTCTTGTGTTCTTCAATGCGTGCATTTATTCTTCTGTTGGTTTG
>NW_015389733.1:41683-53265 GCF_001527695.2 Protobothrops mucrosquamatus | reverse complement strand
AAAGAGCCCTGGTGGGACCACGCTCCCCGCCCTGCCTGCCAGTAAGACACACTGGAGGCACAGACATACCTGAGGGATCTGTCCCCAGGACTCCTAAGTGCAGCACAGCTCCAACCGCAGCAGTACAGGCATTAACCAGCACCACAGGGGCCTCCCCAAAATGGCTAAATTGGGAAGGCTCAATGAGTTCGATATTACTCATCCGGAACAGTGGAGCTCATACGTCTCCCGAGTAGACAACTATCTCCGGGCTAACCAGATCACAGACGATGGCCTGAAGGCAGCAACCTTACATGTGTCTGCGGACAAGCCATGTTTGATATCGCTGAAAACCTGATAGCACTGGCAAGTATAGAGACTGTGCCCTACGCAGACCTCAAGAAAAAATTAAGGGAACATTTTGAGCCTAAACTCTCAGTAATCGCCTGGCACCATGCATTCGAGCAACGTGAGCAGAGATCCGGGGAATCTGCAGCAGAGTTTGTGGCAGCCCTTTGCCAAGCTTCGCGCCAATGTGAGTTCCCTGACCTGGAAGACCGTCTCAGAGACAGGCTTGTTTGCAGCCTGCATAATAGAGAATTACAGCAGCGCCTATTCGCCATGGAGAAACTGACTTTCCAAGACGCATTGAAGGAAGTCATGGCGGATGAGGTTGCCAGAGGGGCAATGAAGACTCTCCGGCCACCTAAAAAACACACCAGCCCCACAGCGATCCACCAAGAGACCGCAGAAGGCTCGGGGGAGGCCAGTGAGAGTGAAGAAATCGATCGTTTGCGGAGAGAGCCACCCAGATGGCCACACTCCACAGAGCAAGCAACTTCCCCACAGAGCTGCACAAGCTGTGGGGGACAGCATGAAAGAGCAGAGTGCAGATTCCACACAGCAGTATGCCATGCCTGTGGAAAGCAAGGGCACATTGCCGGAATTTGCAGAGGTTGTCAGCAGGAAACTAAACCTGCGACACAGCAGCACAAGGGGAAATGGCCCCCAGGACAGAACAGAGTTGAATACTGCTCAGGAAGGCATAGCATCCAACGCACAGTGACCCAATGTTCCATCAAAGAAAAGATAAGACTCCAACTAAGACTGCAAGGGGTCCCATGCTCCATGGAGCTAGATACTGGATCGGCCCTGTTCATTATCTCCTCCAGGACTTTCAACCACATTTGCAAATGTAGCCGATGGCGGGTCCCGCTCAAATCATTGAGCTTAGTGCTAACGGACTTCTAGAATTGCCGTGTTCCCATAAGGGGGGAAGCTACCATTAGAGTACAATTCAGAGAGTTCGAGGGTCCCCTCAGCGTAGTGGTCATAGAGGGACCGTGCACCAGCATCATAGGACTGGACTGGTTCGAGGCCCTGGGCATCAGGGTGACAGGCATCCATCAAACACAAATAGCTGATCTAGCAGCAGTATGCTAACAATATACTGACGTATTCAGCACAGAGAGATCTGCAATCTTTCTCATAATTAGCTCCTATTATTCCTAACAAAAATAATTCTGGTTTAAAGTCTATTTGTTTTTTAGTCATTTTCTCCAACCATAAATGTATTTTAACTCAAAATATTTTTGCTTTGGGGCATGTCCACCAGATATGATAATACGTACCTGGTCTCTGTTTACATTTCCAACAGTTGTTTGAAGTATTTTTAAACATTTTTGCTAATCTCACTGGTGTCATATGCCATCTGTAAAACACTTTATATAGAGTAAGTTTTCTTTATATGGCACTGCTTTAGTTAATTTAACATTTCTTTCCCATAACCTTTGCCAATCTTCTAATTCTATATTATATCCAGAATTCTTTGCCCATTTTATCATTGTTTCTTTTACTTGTTCTTCCTCCATCTTTAAGTTTAACAGAAATCTATAGAGTTTCTTAATCAACTTTTCATCTGTTTTTTAACAGTATCTGATCAAATTCGGTCTGTTCTTTATAAAATCGTGTTGTTTTAACATATTTTTCATATCTCGTTTGAATTTGCAGATATGGCCACCATGCTAAATCAACACCTTGTTCTTGTAACTCTTGTCTGTCTTTCAATTTTCCTTCATTGTCCAAAATATCTTTATAAGTCACAACTTTATCGTAGTTAATTAAATTTGGGTAAGCAAACACTTCCATTGTTGAAAGCCATTCAGGTATCTTAATGTAAATTTTTTCTTTTATTCTTTCCAATTTTGAAAGAAGTGCATTCCTTATAAAATTGTTTTGAAAGTATCTATGTATTTTATTCTTTCCATACCACAGAAAGGCATGCCAACCGATTTGCAGGTCATGCCCCTCTAGGTACAATAATCTTTTATCTCTAAGCATTATCCATTCTTTAAGCCATGTTAGAATGGTTGCTTGGTAATTTAACCTCCAGTCCGGCAGTCCACATCCTCCACTATCGTTTGCTTCTTGTAGCATTTTCACTTTGATTCTAGCTTTTTTTCCTTGCCAAATAATTTTCAATATTATTGTGTTCAGTTCATCAAAAAAGGCTTTTCCCAGTCTTACAGGGATCGTTTGAAATAAAAAAAGTATTTTTGGTAAGATATTCATTTTCACTGTTGCTATTCTCCCCAACATTGAAAGTTGGAAGTTTTTCCACTTTTCCAAATCCAATTTTATTTGTTTTAGCAGTCTTACATAGTTATCTTCTTTTACTGTTACACATCTTGCTGTTAAATAAATTCCCAAGTACTTGACTTTTTAAACTATTTGAAGATTTGTTTTTTTTTTTTGTTAGTTGATTTTTTTGTTTTTCTGTTAAATTCTTTGTTAGCACTTTGGTATTTTCTCTGTTTATTATCAATCCTGCCACTTCTCCAATTTTTTCTATTTTCTCCAGAAGCTTAGTGCTTGTTTCCAGTGGATCTTCTAGTATAAAAACCAGGTCATCTGCAAAATGCTTGTAATTTATATTTTTCATCTTTTATCTCCAGTCCTTTAATTTCTATATCTTGTCTGATGTTTCTATTCAGTACTTCCAATGTTAGTATGAATAGTAATGGAGATAGTGGACATCCCTGTCTTGTGCCCTTTTTTTAAAAAAAAAGTTTTATTAGTTTTTCAATTTTACAGCCAAGTATTTAAGGAGCAGCGCGGTGGTAGGGTAGTCAATAGTCCAATAACAAAATCTTTCATACATATCTCAGATTACATCATTAAAAACTCCCTCTCTATTTCCCTTAATTATTGTATCAAATTCAAATTAATACATTTCTAATTTTAGCCCAGACATTCAATACATTTGTCAATATAATTTTGTTTGTACATATCCAAGTCCTGTATTAAAATTTTACCTATTTCCGATTAACCTATTCCAATTTAGCCTTTAATAACCATAATGTTTAAGCTTCGGGTAGCCCAAATTTCCCTAATTTCGTTACAAAATAATTATCATATCTAAAATACACATATTATTCAAATAGTTACATTTTCAAAAGTATATTCTATTTCTCGTCCTAATAGCTCAACATTTACTAATAAACTGTCTTTCATTATCAGAAACCCCTTTCCCTATTACATTTCAAAACTATAGTCTAATAACTAATTTTAATTTCATTTATAAGTCTAAATCCTGGAGATTAAATCAGTCAATATCTCTAAAGGAAAACTCCTTAGCCCATTAGGTAAAGTTTTAAGCTGTTCCATCATCAGTCAGGAATAAGGAGAAACAGGAAGAGAAAGGTCCCATTTTTAAATCTGACTCTAGCTTTTTTTGTGTGCCAAGCAGGTTTCCATACCAGTGCCCCTGAATACTCAAGTGGGTCTCCCTTCATTCCTACACATATTGTTTGAATCAAGGGAGACCATCCATTTATCAATTTTTCAAAGTAACTAGCCCCTTTGTAGGCATTGAGTTGTTGGCCTAGTAGTTCAGGTCTCCCTGTTTGATTTAAAATGTTTATCATCATTTAAGTCAGGTCTTCTTCTGTTTCCAATTTCGTCTGGCTTAAGTAGAAGGTCATATCCGGAGTTATAGTTGTTGTTTGATTGTCAAAGTTGTCTAAGTTCTCATTATATTGTATTTCCATCTTAATGTTGTTGTCTTCAGTTTCTGTTGCTTTTTGGGTGACAGGTTCTTTAGTTGGAATCAGGATTTGCTTGTCAAGATTCTCCGTGGGTTGTATTTGTTGTTGTATAGAATGCTCTTTGATATTAATTGGTTCCACTTCAGTTGTTTTTTGGTTTGTAAGTTCATCTGTTAAAGTCTGAGTTTCCCTTTGTAATTTTAAGGTGACATCTTTGTGTTTCACTCTGGAGTTCATTAGCTCAGTGGCTTCAAGGATTTTTTCAAGTATAGGTTTATAGTTGAGTTGTGGGTAGAATTCCTCCATTTCTGTGGTGGTTAGATATAATCTTCTAGTGGAGGCTATGTTTGATAAAAGTCAACAAATGTCCACCTCCACTATTCCTAGAGGTTGTTTACACCACCCAGCTGTTTCAGGTTTTTATCTTTTTTAGATAATGTGAAGGCCAATTCTAAGGATAAACAGACCTCTTAGTCAAAAAAAGTTCAGTTGTTGTACCAGGTTTTGCCACAAGATGTCACTGATAGACTATAAAATCTTTTTTCAGAGAGCAATTAAACTTTTATCCAAATTTTTTTTCCCCAAGTTAAGAAATAGATGAGATAATAGATCCCTGTAATAGGAACTTTTGGGAACCCAAAGCATCCAAAAGATACAAATCCAGTTATTTAGTTATTTAGCTTAGCTGTTCTTTTTTTCTTCCAAAGCTTAATTTCCCAGAGTTAGTAAACGCCACCGTGTTAGAAGCAGGGAAAAATTTCAGGAGGCTTTCACAGGAAGGTAGTTGGGGTAAGACAGAGGGAAGGAAGACTCTCACCCAAATCCTCCGCGGTGCTTCATTGTGCTTAGTTGTGAGTTTGGCTTTCGGCAGGCACGGCTTGGTGATCGGCCATGTTAATGGCCGATCTTTCCTCCGACGATCCAAGGAGCTGCCTCGGATCAAACAGAAGGGCTGCCGCCCTTCCGCGATCTAGCAAGGGTCCTCCTCAGCGGTGGTCGCCCCTCCAGGGCGACTTTCAACCCTTTCCAGGGTCTTCAGACGGAGAGAAACCAGGCGGCGGAGAGAGGGCTCTCTCCGTACGTCCTCTGGCGCCACGATCGGAAACCAGAAGCCTCTTGTGCCCTTTTTAATATTGAAGTTTTCTGTAAGCTCTCCATTTACAATTATTTTGGCAGTTTGTTTACAATAAATTGTTTTAATTACATTTATAAAGTTTTTTCCAAAGTCCATTTCTGCAAATTGTTGAAACATAAATTACCAGTTTACGTTGTCAAACACTTTCTGTGCATCAAGGAATATTAAAGCCATCTGTTTCCCTGGATGAATTTCATAATACTCTAACACATCAAGAATCATTGTTAGATTATTTTTTATCTGTCTTTTAAGTAAGAAACCATTTTGATCTGTGTGTATAAATTCGATCAAAAATGTCTTTAGTCTTTATGCCATTATTGAAGCAAAATTTTTGTAGTCTACATTTAATAATGATATTGGTCTATAATTTTTTATTTGCGTTAAATCAGAGTCTTCTTTAGGTATTAAAGTAATATTGGCTTCAGTCCATGTATTTGGTATTTTAGCCTCCAGGAGAATTTCATTACACAGTTCTTTCAGAATCGGACTTAATACATCTTGTAGTGATTTATAAAACTCTGCAGGTAATCCATCTGGGCCAGGAGTCTTATCCTTTTTTTTGCCTTTTTATAGCCTGTATAATCTCCATCATTGATTTTTTTTCCATTTAATATGTTTCAAATATTCTCTGGAATTTTTGGTAAGTCTGCTTTTTTTAAGTACTGCTGTATTTTTACTTTTGGAATTTCCTCTGCCTTATAGAGTATCTCATAGTAATCTTTAATAATTTTTTTGATTGTATCATTTTGCAACTGTAATTCGCCTTTTGGATCTTTCAGCTTGTTTATCAATTTTTTCTCTTTTTCTTTTTTCAGTCTATATGTTAATCATCTCCCTGGCTTATTGGCATTTTCAAAGAAATTCTGTTTAGCCCTTTTAATCTGTTGAGCCATTATTTCCACTGCAGCTAAATTTAATTTATGTTTTATTATCTCCATTTGTTTCTTAAGTATTTTCTTTTGTGGATCTATTTGTAATTCTAATTCTAGCTTTCTGAGTTCTTCCTTCAACTTTAACTGTAGTTGTTTCTTTTCTTTGTTATTTTTAGTGATGTAAGTTATAGCCAACCCTCTGAAATAGGCTTTAGCCGTATCCCACACATTTTGAAGCGATGTTTCTTCTTTCTTGTTTATTTTAAAGAAAAAATCCATTTCCTTTGCCGCTAGTTGTAAGAATTCTTTTTCTTTCAATATAGATTTATTCAAGGACCATCTTAATTTTTTCTTAGTTCCTCTCTAAGTCATCTTTATTGGGTTATGATCTGCCCAAACATTTGTTTCTATCTCAACTTCTTGTATCATCGTTTTAAGTTCCAAAGATGTCCATATCATATCAATTCTAGACCATGATTTATGTCTATTTGAGTAAAATGTATATTGTAATTTCTTTGGATTTTTTTCTCGCCATATATCTTGGATACAGAGTTCTTCTGTCATTTTTAAAAACACTTTGGGTAATATATTTCCTCCTTTTCTCCCTTGTTTGGCGCTTTTATAGTCCAAAGTTCCATCTGTTATTACATTAAAGTCTCCCATTATACAAAGATTTTGATAGTTTAAATCTAGTATTTTTGTATATAGTTTTTGGTAAAATTGTTCTTGTTTATCATTTGGTGCATATATTGCTACCATCAGTATCTGTTTTTGATCCATCATTATTTCCACCATTAATATTCTCCCCTCTTCATCCGCATAAATTTGTTTGGGATTCATTGTTTCTTTAACGTAGAGAGCTATTCCTCTTTTCTTTTGAAGTGCTAATGCAAAGTAAAGTTTCCCAATTTTCAGTTGTTCCAACAACTTATAATGTTGTCTCTTAATGTGTGTTTCTTGAAGACAAATTATATCCATTTTTAATTTTTGTAATCGTGTAAAGATTTTCCTCCTTTTTGAAGGAGAATTTAGTCCATTTATATTCATTGACAAAATCCCACTCTCCTCCATCTCTTTCAATTATATCTAGGTCTTAATCTTCTAGTTGATCTTATCTGTCTCTGATCTCTTGGTCTTGCTCCTTCTTCAGTATATGTGTTTTTAGTTTCTTCCTCCTCTCTTTGTTTGACTGCTCCTTCTACTGCCATTTCTTCCTGTTTCTTTGTTTCTCTCTTTGTAGCGGATTCAGGGTCACCTCTTTCCAGGAATGCTCTATGGTTGTCAAAGAATTCCATTGCTTTAAGTGTCGTGTCCAGTCTATATTTTTTCGTATCCCAGTAAATTAGAATCTCTTCTGGAATCAGCCATCTGAAGTTCACTCATTTTTCAATTATTTTCTGGTTAGAAACTGATATTCTCTTCAGGATTCTCTTATTCTCCTAGGAATTTGTTTGAGGACTACAATTTCTTTTTCTTTGTATTTCAAAGGTTCATCTCTTACTTTTCTCAAAATCTCGTCTCTTGTAGATCTTTTAAGAAATCTAACATGCACTTCCCTGGGGACTTTATTTCTTCTGGCATAGTTTGAGTTGACTCGATAGATCTGGTCTAATTCTCCTTCCATTTGCTTTTTCCCAATTCCTAATGCATCTGCCAATAATTTGGTTATCAAGTCTAAGAGATCCTCTTCCTTATCTTCCATTATGTTTTGGAATCTTAAAAAGTATGAGGATTTTTCCATCTCCATCCCTGCTATCGAGTTTTCTAATTCTTCATTTATTTGGATCAACTTCTGATTTTCATCTTTTAAAGCTTCTAGTTTCTGGTCAACCTCAGTTGATTTTTCTTCTACTTTTTGGATTCTTTGTTGGTTATCTGTGACCATCTGTTTAAAATTTTCAAATTGAGAATCCATATTGTTAATTTTTTGGCTCTTTTTATCAAAATCACTTTTCAACTCCTCATAGTTTTTCGATGTGACTGCCATGTGAGTAGCGATTGCCTCTTGAATTGCTTGTAGAGTCGCTTGAGTGTCCTTTTGGAAGGTATCAGTCTTTTCTTGTTGAAGCATTGTAGCAATTGATCTCTGATAGACTGGACTTGCAGAAGCCGAAGAGGGAGCAGAAGATCCCTTTTTTCCAACTTTATATAAGTTAGGAGCGCTCATCTTTTTCTTTAAATCAAATGTTGTAATCCACCAAGAAATTCAAAATTTATAATCCAATAAGCTCCTAATAAATAGGAGAGGTAAACAGTAAAAATAGTAAATAGTAAAAAAAGAGCAGAAGGGCAAAAATAAAAAATAGAAAAAGGAAAAGGAAAAAAGAATACGAAAAATTGTAATCCAAAGTATTCTACTCAGAGGGGTTTCTTGTTATTCGCTCTTTCAAAACAGCTTGTAAAGATTCCAGGTCAAGCTGTATTTGTAATCCAGGGAAGTCCAATGACTTCAAACACAGTTTTTATTTATAATTGTAATCCATCCTGTAAAACAGGGCAATCCAAAAAGAGTCTTTCTTTCCCAGCCACAGTCTTCAGGACTTCAAGATCATCAAGATGTTTAAAATATAAGCAATGTCTGGGCATACAGCCAGGTTTTACTCCAATCAGAGCAAACTGCATGTAGTTCTCAGTTTTGCCACTAGATACCATTAGATATCCATTCTCACCCTACTTTTAAAAAGTTTAAAAAGTTAAAAACCCCGATGGATTCCAAATAAACAAACAAAAAGAATCTAAAAAAACCCCAAAGTTTTGCAAATTATCCTTTTTTTATGCCTCAGTCAGTTTCACAAAGTTGTTATAAATCAGTTTTAATTTCCCCAAAGCTTAAACCACGGCTTATGGTTCAGGAAAGAGGGGTAAGGAACCCCCCCCCCCGGAGCTAGGGGCTTTGTTTTTAAAAGCTGCTGGAATGTTGATTGGAATGCTGTTTCACGGAACTGGTATCCGCTTGTAGAGAGATAAGAAAAGCAGTCTCACCCAGATCGGCTGTTTGCCTTCTGCATTAAAATTCATTTTCTCTGACGATCAGCTGCTTATGGCAGACCGCATGGGTGCGGTCAGCCTTTCTTCCTGCCGGTCCCGAGGGCTCCTTTGAATCAAGACGGCTGGCTACCACTGGCCCGCAATCTACAAAGTTTCACCCTTTAGCCAGTCGCCTGTACGGGGTGACTTTCGGTCCTATTGGACTCCCCAGCTGGTAGAAATCGGACTTGGGGAAGGAAGATTCATTCCCCAGCGCTCATCTTGCAGCGACGTCACCGGAAACTCCCCTCAGGCCCAGAGACAATTTATGAATGACCCAATAACTACCTTTGAAATATCAGAAGCTATAAGAAAAATGAAATTAGGTAAAGCACCTGGTCCAGATGGACTTACAAGCCAATATTATAAATGTTTTGAAGATGAATTTCTTCAGCCATTAAAGAATGTAATGAATATTATATTACAAGGGGGAAAAATACCCCCAACATGGTCAGAAGCTAATATTGTGTTACTTCTGAAGGAGGGTCAGGATGCCATGATGATAAAGAATTAGAGACCAATCTCATTATTAAGTAAGGATTATAAACTATTTGCTGCAATTTTGGTAGAAAGACTAAAAAAAAGTTTTACAGGTATATATTCATGATGACCAAGCTGGCTTTCTGCCAAAAAAGCGGCTAAAAGGAAGCGGCTAAAAGGAAGACCGATGCAGCTAAAAGAGCAGCTGAAGCAGCTCAAAGAGAAGCTGAAGCAGAAGCTGATGAAGAAGCTGAAGCAGGTATAAGGAAGGCTAAAATGAAGGCCACTCAAGACAAGCTTGAGTTCATAAGAAGCCAGCGAGAAGTAGCAGACAAAACGGCAAGAGCAAAAGGCTTTCAGAGTACATTTCAGCACACCAACTTCTCGCCAGAGCGGGAACAACTGGAGAACGAAGAATGGCGTAGCCGCGTGCAGGCCTACGTGGACAACCAAAGCACATTTCAACGTTAACAGGTGAGACCACAGCCAGCCACAAGCCCCCCAAGACCGAGTAGACGAACATATGAATCTCAACGGCCAGATGTGCCAGTCAGCCACAGGGTTGATGTCGCAACAACTAGGCCACAAGTTCTTCCCACCGTTGCTGCCCCATTGAACCCACTGATCCACACCCTTGATGGCAACCGGATGGGTCCACCAGCAACGGCAACGGCTACATAGCGGGCAGCGCCACCAAATCTTTCCACCGTTGTTGCCCCACGGAACCCGCCAAACCATACCACTGATGGCAATCGGATGGGTCCACCTACAGCGCCAACGGCCCTACAGCAGAACCAGCCGTCGTTTGGGGACGAGATTGAAAGAGCTCGAGCCACACTAGAGTCCCTGCTGCGCCAACAGGAGGCAGCGTCCCAAGGAACCACCACCGGACTTGACCACAGAGGAGAACCTCAACCGTCAGCTGTGCCAGCCTACCAAGGAACCAGCTACACTCCACCAGAAAGACGAGAGACCCTCCAACAAGTGAGCACGCAGGAACCTAGCTCCCCTCAGCTCAACGCCAGGGCAGAGGAGTTCAGACCAAGCCAACAAGGTCCCTTGCATGTGACATGGCAAAATACCCTCAACCAACAATACGCCGAAGGAAGTTACCAGCTAGCCATGGCACACGCCCCCGCTCCCAGAACCGATGCACCACCTCCACCAAGCTACAGCCCACACACGGAATCGATGCATTCCCCAATGTACATTGGAAGAAGGTTGGACTTGGCAGCCAGAGGAGTACGAAGATTCTCCGACAAACCTGGAATAGACTACTTATTGTGGAAGCACATCTTCAAGCGCACCATCAACCAGGAAAAGGCTGGGCCAGATGAAGAACTTGTCCAGCTGACAGCCTGGCTAGGCCCAAAATCTTTAATCACAGTGAACAACATCTTCGCATCCCATCTGGGTGACCCTGACATCGGCCTTGTAAAGACTTGGGCCGCACTTGACAAGGACTATGGGGAACCTACAGTGACGGAGTCCTTGCTCCTAGACCATGTTCTCAGTTTCCCCAACATAAGAATCAACAAACGTCAGGAGCCGAAGACATTCTCGTCGCTCATTACTCAGCTACAGACAGCACAGCAGGATCCTACCTTGCCGGGATTAGCTTGCCTTGACCTGTTCAGAACACAAAATCCTATCATCCAAAAACTACCATGATTGATATGTGATCAATGGATCGAGTTTTCTCGGGCTTACAGGAAAAGCAACCAAAACAAAATTCCCCCCTTTATGCTTCTCGCTGATTTTATCAGTGACCAGGCTGAATTATAAAAATTTTCCCTTACATTTTGAGCTTGAGTAAATTTTACATTTCTAACCCAAATTATTCTCATGTGTCCAATAAAATTGGTTCTTGTATATTTTGCGCCCATTTTATCATACAATCCTTAACCAATTCTGTTTCTGAATCCAACTCAATCAATACATTATAAATTCTTTTAATATGAGCTTGAGATTGATCTTTAATCTGTTTCATCAAATTTGCATCCTGTAAGGTAATGCCAGCTCTTTGATCCATACGCCACCTCA
>NW_015389733.1:22253-38952 GCF_001527695.2 Protobothrops mucrosquamatus | reverse complement strand
AAATATTTTTGATCTTTAGCTGTAATATGAGTTTCTTGTAAACAAACAACATCATTTTTATGTTGTTTCAAATAATAGAATATCTTTTTCCTTTTCTGTGGAGAATTCAAACCATTAACATTCCAAGTCAGGAACCTTGCCATCTTTAGTGGCAGCGAGCCTCTGGAGCGCTCCTTGTAAATCAGCTGTTACTGATTTCGGTCTCGCCCCTCCCACTGGCTCCGAGATGACTTGCTGTGCAACGGGTACATCCACTCTTTGTTGCTCTCTTTCTTTACGTTTATGAGCTGCACGGGTCATTCTTTGTGATTTGGGATCTTCTCTAATTTCCATAAGTTGTTGCTTAACTTGCTCTTGATTTTGTAATTCTATGAAACTTGATGACAGTATAGCTCCTTCAGCCACTTTATCTTCACCAGTTCTTTCCTTCCTGGTACCTTGTGGAGATGATGGAGAACCTGCTTTCAAGATTGAAGTATAAAAATCTTTTGCCTTTACAATGGTGTTGAGCCTATAGCGTATTCCCATGTAATTTACCATGATACCAGCAGGTATCTCCCATCTAAATTGAATTTGTCGCTTTTTCAACTCTTCAGACAGGAAGGCAAAATCCTTCCTTCTTCTGAGTATTTTTGGTGGTATCTCTTTTAAAATTATAAAATCTTGTCCTGATACTTGAAATTTTTGATTGTAGAAAGCTTGAATAATTTGATTACGGATTGATTTTCTGGAAAAATAGATAACAACATCTCTTGGGAGGTTTCTCTGTCTTGCAATCCATGAATTGACTCTAAATTTTTTTTCCATTTCTCTTATTATTTCATCAGGTTGGCAGGATAAAACCAAGGCCAGATCTGCTGCAATCTCGTCCTCTAATTTCTCTTGAGCATTTTCTCTCAGCCCTCTTAATCTCAAAACATATTCCATTTCTCTGTATTGTGACAAAATGACCTCATTTTGAGTTAAATCCACTGCCTCCTCCACTTTCCCCAATCTAAGTTCCAAA
Organism: Protobothrops mucrosquamatus; assembly: GCF_001527695.2. Classification (NCBI taxonomy): domain Eukaryota; kingdom Metazoa; phylum Chordata; class Lepidosauria; order Squamata; family Viperidae; genus Protobothrops; species Protobothrops mucrosquamatus. Next base: position 37,946 of record NW_015389733.1, on the reverse strand, counting down.
CTTTCAACATGTTCCTCCACTTCCTCCACCCATCCTTCAATACATTCTACATGAACTGCCAGACCTTGCAATGCAAACACTATGTCATCTCTCAACTCTGTATTCTTCTCTTCAAGTTTCTCTTCAAGTTTCTTTTCAAACATATCCTCCATTTCCATTGTAATCTGTCTAGCATTGTCCTTTAGTGCATCTTGAATATCTTTCAGTGTAAGTGCTGGGATTGGGGGGGGGAGGGCGGAGGAGTCTTAGATTTTGGCTGCTGTGGTGTTTGAACAGCTGGAGAGGAGATTGTACTTTTCTGAGGAACAAAAGTTCCCACACGCTTAGAAGCCATTTTACTTCTCTCCTTCTTCTCTTATACTTTCACTTATAAACATAAGTTAAAATCTTGTAAAGGTCATATAAAAATCTTATAAAGTCTTGTAATCACCTCAAGCAGTGGTAGAAACAGAAAGCTTATCCAACCAGCTCAAAGTAACTAAATCTGTTACAATAATAATCCAAAAGAAAGTCTCCAGAAAGTGAAAGTCTCATATATTTTCAATTAAAAAAACAGAAACGCCCATCCGCAGCCATATTCTTCTTCTTCTTCCAGTTAACATAAAAAACGAAGAAGATACTTTAATTCTAGAGTTAAGGTTTCAGTCCAAACAATTTTAAATCCTCCTGGTAGGCTCTGTCTGCCTGCAAAATTCAATTCACGCTTTCCTGGAAAGGCAGAGGCTGAATCCGCGTCTAGCTTCGTTTCAACGAAGGCAGCCTGAAGCACGGAGGAATCCCTGACTCCGGGGGAACTCACCTTAGCCCTTTTCAGCTTTTCTCAAAGCTTTCTTGACCGAGTCCCACACTTCTCGGATCCGAGGCATCCACTCCTGCAGAGGACAAGGAGAGGGGTCTCCCTGCGGGCATTCAGGGATCGGTACAAACTCCACTCCATGCACCACCCGAAAGGGGGCGAAGCCGGTGCTACTGTGGACTGTGTTGTTGTATGCCACCTCAGCGAATGGTAGGAGGTCCGCCCAGTTCGTCTGTTGATAGTCAATATAACACCTCAAATACCGTTCCACCATCGCGTTGGCTCGTTCAGCTGCTCCATTAGTGTTGGGGTGGAATGTGGAACTCAGGCCTTGTGATGAACCAATCAAGTGGACGAACTCCCTCCAGAATCGAGCAGTAAACTGTACACTCTGATCAGATATTATGCGTCTAGGCACCCCATGCAACCAGTACACATGTGTTATGAACAGTTTAGTTGACCGTCGAGCATACGGTAAACCCTTGCACGGGATGAAATGTGCTTGTTTTGAAAAAAGGTCTATCACTGTCCATATCACCATATTTCCATGACTGTCTGGCAGCTCCACAATAAAGTCCATTGCTATCTCTTCCCAAGGCCGGGTCGGGTTGGAGACCTGTTGTAATAGGCCAGGCAGTTTTCCTACACGGGGTTTTGTGGTAGCACATACGGGACATTCCCGTACATAGGTCTCCACGTCTGCTTTCATCCCTGGCCACCAGAACTGGCATCTGAGTAAATGCAAAGTTTTCAGGAAGCCAAAGTGACCGGCCTGCTTAACATCATGGCTTCGGTGGAGTACCTTCACCCGAACCTTTTCTGGCACGTAGACCTTACCGCCTTTCCATGCCAACCCCCCCCCCCCTCTGTTAATACGGCTGGATGGCCCAACAACCAGGGATCACTCACATTTGTGCTCTGCAATTCCTGCACCAAATCCTCTGTTGGTCTAACCATGGTTACTCTTTTGGCTGGATGCCACAAGGGGGGTATCATGGCCTGCACCACCTCCTCCCTCTTGCTGTTGTATTGTGGCATCCAGGATAATGCATCCGCCAAAAAGTTCCTCCCACCAGGTACGTATTTCAACTGAAACCAAAATCTCTGGAAATACTGCGCCCACCTCACATGTTTCGGAGCAAGGCGGTGAGGTGTTTGTAGGGCCTCAAGGTTTTTGTGATCGGTCCACATCTCGAATGGTTCTTTGGCCCCCTCCAGAAAATGGCGCCATGTGGTTAACGCCCACCTTACGGTGAATGCCTCCTTTTCCCATATCGCCCATGCCCGCTCGGTATTAGTTAACTTACGCGATGTAAACGCGCAAGGCTGCAGGACTCCTTGGTCATTTTTCTGAAGCAGAACCGCCCCCACTGCCACAATGCTGGCATCTGCCTGCACAATAAACTGTTTCTCCAGGTCTGGATGTTGTAAGACTGGCTCCCTCGAAAATAGAACTTTCAGGGTTTCAAAGGCCTTTTAGCAAGCGAGTGACCATGGCAATGATTGGTTAGGCCGTGGCTTACTCGCCGAGTGTTTGGTACGGAGCAAGTCCATTAAGGGTAAAGCCACCGTAGCGAACGAGGGGATAAACTGCCGGTAGAAATTCACAAAGCCGAGGAAACTTTGCAACTGGCGTCATGTTTGTGGGGCTTGCCATTCGAGCACAGCCTGAACCTTAGCTGGGTCCATCTCTACACCCTCCCCCGAGATCCGATACCCAAGGTAGTCTAACTGGGTCTGATGGAATGCACACTTAGACAGTTTAACGTACAATTGTGCTTGCAGAAGTTTCTCCAAAACCTGCCTTACCAACTTAACGTGGTCTGTCCTGTTCTTGGAGTATATGAGGATGTCATCTAGGTACACAAGGACCCCCTGATACAAATGCTCATGCAGCACTTCGTTAATCAGCTGCATGAATACCGCAGAGGCCCCCTGTAACCCGAACAGCATCACCCGATATTGATAACTCCCCAACGGACTGTTGAACGCGGTTTTCCATTCATCCCCTCTTTTCACTCATACTCTATAATATGCCTCCCACAGATCGAGCTTTGTAAAGATCTTACCCATTGCCAGGTGGGCTAATAGGTCTTTCATAAGTGGTAGGGAGTATAGGTTTTCCACGCACACCCCATTGAGACCTCTAAAATCCACACAGAGGTGTAGAGTGCCGTCCTTTTTCTCTTTGAATAACACTTGGGCCACAACCCGTGAACGGGCGGGTTGTATAAACCCCCTTGCCAGGTTTTTGTCAATATACGGCCTTAGCTCAGCCATCTCTTTGGGTGTCATGGCGTACATCCGAGGCTTTGCGAGTTTGGCACTTGGCATGATATCAATGGCACAATCAGTAGAACAATGAGGAGGCAATACGTCGCTCTCCTGCTCGTTGAACACCTCAGCGAGGTCAGCATACTCCGGCGGAAAGGCGACATACTCTCCCCCACCCCCTTCCTGGATCTCTCTGCCTACTCAGACCTGCTCATGTGGTGGAGGCCGGGGACCGACCCCTATCCAGACTTTCCGGTAACCCCCCTCCCACCAGATTGTTGGGACCCACTTGTCTAACCACGCTAGGCCCAATATCATGGCCTCCATCATTGAGGGGACTACAATGAAACGGATGACCTTCCAGTGCTCTCCCATCTCCATCCGTACTGGTTCTGTGATGAATGTGGCGGGGGGCCCTCCCAACAGAGAACCATCCACTTGCTTGAAGCTTACTGGTTTGACCAAGGCCTTTACCCTGATTCCTACTTTTTTCACCACAACCTCACTGATTAAGCACCGGGTACACCCGGTGTCAATGAGGGCGTCATACGTCCCCCAACATCCTGACTGCGGACTACCCAACGTAATGGAAATGGTGAATGGGTGGATAGGCTCACTCACCATTGGATCTTCTGTGTCCTCAGCGTCATCATCATAAATGACAAATTGGTGTCCTGCAACGGTGGTTGCATTTTCTGTCTTTGACCGCTCTCCATGAGGAACGGACCCCTCAGCCTGTTGTACAGCCCTTGATTTTTCCGGGGTCTTCTTAGGGGTGACTTTTGCAGGGGATTCCGGTTTTCCTCGGGCTGCTGGACTGGGACATTCTACGGTGCGGTGTCCCGGCTGGTTACAGCCGAAACACCTGAACGCTGGGCGAGGTGTCCCTGTGGGTTGGCTTGGCTCTGGCCCTGGAGCCCTTGGTCTTTCCATGATTTTACATGGACCCACGGGCCCCTCACCCCTAGGCTGGAATTCTTGAAGACCCGTGTCTAGGTCCATTACTATGCGGAACCACTCCTGCAGCCTGCTCGGGATTCCACGGTATACACATGCCTGTCGTAGTTCTCGGTCCAGACCCGCCCGAAACTGGTGGACTAACAGGCGTTCTGGCCACATGCGCAGCTTGCTGGCTACCCATCTAAAGTCCTGGACATACTCAGCTGCAGGTCTGCCCCGTTGTTTGATCACTAACAGCTCTCCTTCCGCACGTTGCACCCTGGACACGTCTTCAAAGCGGGCCCGCAGAGCACCCAGAAATGACCCAACATTGGTTAGTTCCCAGGCGTGGTCGCTGTGCAGATCAGCCACCCACTCCACAGCCTCCCCCTGCAGGGCTGCTGTGACTGCTCCTACCATAGCCCACTGGGATGGATAAAGGTGGCCATAACGATCTAGGTGACCAATCGTTTGGCTCAGGAATAACGCCAACCAGTCTGGGTTTCCGTCGAATGTAATCTGGAGGGGTGGAGGACCCCAGACTGGTCCCTGGGCCCAGGGACCCATACCCCACCCTGGTCCATGCATGGGGTCCACCATTGGCCGAGGAGCCGGTGTCATAGAGTCTGCTCCCCTCCTGGTTGAAGGCCCAACCCCAGGACCTGGCCTCCAGGGCGGAGCCACCAGTGGGACAGACAGTGGTCTACCTGTCCCTCCAGCTCATTGCCTATCTACCGGCAAGTATGCACTCTGAGTGGGGCCCCTCTCCTGTTGCGTGTCACCTCTGTGGCTAGCGTCCAGCTTCAACTTTGGGCTAACCTTCCGGAAGCGGGCTGGGCCCGACTGGAGCAATGAGGGACCGGTTTGTGACCCTGACGTTGCCTCCATACTCTGGTCCCATCGTGGCCATGGGGAGGAGTCCTGGTAGCCTGCTTCTCCGAAGTGCTCCCGTAAAATATCCATCGTCGTCTGGCCGAGGGCCATGGAGTAACTCCAGTCCTCCTCATCATCTTTGGTGACACGTCTCTCCCTCCATTGGGATGTTGGCCGGCCCTCGTCTCCTGGTGTAAGTGGCTGGCTGGTTGCCAGACCGGTGGCGGCTGGGCTATGCCACCACTCCCCGGAAGAGCCGTCCCCTCCTGACGCAGACCTCTGGCTGCCCCGGGCGTCCCCTGGCCATTCCGTTGGCCGCACCGCCACCACCTTTGGACGCACCACGGGTTGGTCAGTATCCTGAGGGGCTAGCTCTGGGACTCCAGTTGGAGCTGCTTCCACCCGTCCCTGTAGGCACCGCCTCCTGGGTACCCTCAGCCATACCCTCAAATCAAACAAGCCAAACTGCTTGCCTTCAGTAAGCCCTGGGTACAGACACAGGGAGAGGGATACAGAGAATAAAAGTGGGTTTGAGCGCAGACTTTCTGTCCAAGATCCTAACTCACCCCTGGCAATAAAGACTCAGAGTCGATCAGTTCACAGGTGGTGTCCCATTTACTGAGAGGAATCTTCGGCATGCAGGTCAAACAAACAGTGCTTTCAAAGTCCACGCTGGGAGCAGCCACCTCCCAGCGCTGTATTTACAGGCACACACATTAAACCCCACCCCCACCCATCTAACCAGCATCTGGCCGTGAGGCCTCAAATGACCGGCAACCACGCCCACCAGCCTTTCCGCCCCAGCCGTCGGCAGCTGGCTCTCAGCTTTCCTCATCCCAGCCAGTTCCAAACGTCCTCTCTGCTGCTTTGTCAGCTGTTCCGGTAAGTCCACAGCTATCCGCTTTCCAGCAGTTTGTCAGCAGACTGGAATGGCTCCAAAACCGGTTCCCCAACCGCCCGGTGGCTCGGCAACCCGTCAGCTGCTCGGCGGGCCGGGAAACGCTGCCGGGGACAACTGGCGTGTGGCCGCACACCAGATGATCGGCGACCGAAGGCTTCGGCTGGCTGGAGGCGGGTGGAGTGCTGCCGACGATCTTCGCCCTGCGTTTCGTTCTCACCCTCCCCCCCACCTGTGTATGTCGAGCCTGGAGGGCTTGACATTACCTTTGTTAAGGAATAGATAAGACTAAAAAAAGAAAAAAGAATAAGAATAAAATAAAAAATAAAAAGATAGTATGCTACTTAAAATCCCTGTTTCCTATAAGCTAATACATACCGTATTTATTTTTAAAAAAATCGTTCTTTTTTACCATAATTAAAAATATATTTAATCTTTAAGTATTCCATTTAATAAATCTAGTCCTCTAGTCTTTTCACTTTTATTCAAAACATTTTTTTAATCCATTGTAATTTTCTTAAAGTCAATCACCTTTAAATATCTAAAACATTTCCTTTATATAAGCCATTCCAACTCTTTTATATTACTCATATCAAGAAATAAAATAAAAAGAAAGAAGAAAAAAAAAGTACTATGTTACTTGAGGGGCTCTTCCTTCTTAAAATCAAATTCACATCCAAAATTTTTCTATTTCTTTAACCATATTCAAACAGGTGTTTCTTTTTTAAATATTCTCTCTGATAGGCCCCAGCATCTATTTTCTTAATTTTCACTTTAGCCTTTTTCTTTTGCCCAGTATCTTTCTTAATCAATATGTTCTGCTGAGTCAAAAAATCTTTCCATATTCTTGTAGGTGTTACTATAATATAAAAGGTAAGTCAAGTACAATATCTTTGTGAGAGGCATTTGCCCATTCGTTTTTGTTGAAAATCTTTTTCTTTCTTTTTCTCTCTGCTTCTCTTATCATTTTTTGTCTCTCCAGTTCTAGTGTTTTTCCTGGCATCTCTGCAGTCCATTTTGTCCAATCTTTTTTCTTATCCTCAAATTTGTTTTGTGGTGTTAAATTATAAGTTGTCTTTTCCAAATCCAGTATTTCTTGTAATTTTTTTCCACTTGGGTTAAATCATACTTCTTTGTTTTGTTAGGTTCCATCTTTAAGTCTCTATCCTCAAATTTGTATTCAGTTGTGTTTTATCTGTTCCTTCTCTGTTGTTGTTTCCTGGGATTTTTTTGTTGTAAAGTTAAATTGGAGATGAATTGGTTTATATTTTCAAAGTTATTTTGGATTTCTTTGTGGTTTGAAATCATTATTATTTGAATTAGTTGCAACATATCTTATGTCTCCTCTTGAAAAGTATTTATTTTTTCTTGATAGGTTCTTTCTATAAATCTCTGATGACCAAGAATCCAAATTTTCTTTTCTCTGCAAATAGCTTTTGGGTCAGAGTTAAATAGATACTTGTAATCCAGAAAGTTCAAAAAAGTTTTTTTTTGTTCCCTGAAGTTTGTAAGTCTCACTTTGTCTGCAGCCCAGATTGTTTTCTTTTTTGTCAAAGCTGTTCTCTATTGTTAGAGCTTTGAAGGTCACAAGTAGAGATTATTTTTTTCCAGATTTTGCCAAGTCCTGCATGAAAGCCATAGCTGTCATAGTCTTCATACACCACTAGATGTCAGCACTGGTTTATTTTTCAAATTTTCAAAATGAACAAATTGCCTTTAAAATGAGAATCTTAACCATTCAGTAATTTCAAACTTATCCAAATTTAGGTTTTATAGTCGTTTCATTTCATTTCAATACGTTTTGGTCCTCCATAAAAGGTTTAATTCACCGCTTCTGTTAGTAAAAGGGTGGGGCAAAAATGCCCCTCCTTCACTTTTGGAGGTTTTTTGCTTCTTGGGATTTTTTTTTCTTCAGGAAAGTTGATAAGTAGGATAGAGAAAATCAATGTTCTTACCCAGATTCAAACGCACTGTTTACAATCAGCTTAAAATAGTGCTTTTGATTTCAGTTGCTTGCAGCTTGGGCTAGACTCTGAAGTTAGGCTAGCCCAGGGGTAGGCAACCCAAAACACTCAAAGAGCCACTTGGACACATTTCCCACCGAAAACAAAACACTGGGAGCTGCAAAACCCTTTTGATATCTAAAATGAAGATAACACTGCATATATCCTTTTTTACCTTTTATATGTATATGAAATAAAATAAGGTGATCACCAGGATAAAATAATAAACACAAATGTTTAATCTACAAAACCAAGCTTTCGTCGGCCACACTACCGACATCGTCAGGCGCTCAGGATTGGCACTGCTGGTGCTCCTCCACTGCTACCCCTCCTCTCTTTCTTACCCTGCTGATCCATCCACTGTTCTTGCCTTCCCCTCACTATCCTTCTGGGCCCTATTTCTTCCGATCCTTCTCCATGCTTGCGTGTGCAAGCACACTGCCACCCCCTATTCTCCTGCCTCCTTCAGCTGTCTCCTCATGATCCTCCCGGGCCATCCATTCGGTCCCGGCATCATCATGGCCTTTTTGTAGTCCCCCACCCCCTTTTTATCTTGTACCTCCATCTGTTGTTCCGGCCCCCCACTGCCTGTCCTTGTTGGCCCTATTTCCTTCACCTCTCCTTCCCGTGTGGTCATACATGTGTTAGAATGCATCCCATCCCTCCGTCTCGTCAGCACTCGTTCGGCCAAACTAATTGCTGCCCCACTCTCAGCTTTTCCCCATCACCTGTATTCTGAAAGACGGGTGTGTCCCGTATGCACTTGATCTGCTGGCCTGGCTCTCAGCTTGCCCCCAGCCCTCCCCCGTCCATGCCTCATCGGTCGTTCCTCATCTGCAAGCATGCGCACGTTTCTCTCCCCTCGGTCACACCAGGTGAGAACAGAGAGGAGCAACCGCCATGAAGAGGACCAAAAGGCCATGATGATGCGGGGACCAAATGGACGGCCCCAGAGGATCATGAGGAGACAGCTGAGGGATGTATAAATGGGGACAGCATTAGGAAGGATAGAACTGACAAGGAGGAGAGGGACTGAATCCGGGAGCAAGTCAGCAGGCAGCCCAGCCGACCACAGCCGGACGAGAGGGAGGAATAGGATGGGACTAGGTGGTGATACAGCCTGGCACATAGGGAAATCAGAAGAAACAGGGCCAGCAGGGATAGATGATGGTTAGGCAAATGGGTGGATCCACACCAACAGGAGGTAAATGGCAAGGAAAAGGCAGCAAGGATATCAGACCTGGCCGTACGGCCCAAAATGCCCATGGGGGGAGGAACGGGGGGCACATTAACGACAACAGCATCAGGAAGGAGAGAGAGTGAAGGGGAGGGGGGCATAGGTGAAGGAGGCAGGAGAATAGGGGGTGGCAGTGTGCTTGCACACGCAAGCATGGAGAAGGATCGGAAGAAATAGGGCCCAGAAGGATAGTGAGGGGAAGGCAAGAACAGCGGATGAATCAGCAGGGTAAGAAAGAGAGGAGGGGTAGCAGTGGAGGAGCACCAGCAGTGCCAACCCTGAGCGCCCAGCCCAGAATGATTGCGAGGAGACAACTGGTGGATGCAAGGATAGGATTGGCAGAGATGAGAGGGAGTGAATTCAGGAGTGAGCCGGCAGGCAGCCCAGCTGATCGCACAGAGATGGGACGAAAGGACGGGGTAGAGCTGCAAGCACGCACACCCAGACATGAAGGGAAACGGGAGAGAAGAGGACTCATGATGACAAATAGTGGAGGACAAGAACAACAGACAGACAAATGGAATGGAGGTGAGGGGAACAGCAGTGTAAGGGCACTTGGGATACTGGACTCGGATCCATGGCCCAAAGTGAGTGCGGGGGAGTGGTTAGTAGGCATACCAACAGTAACAGCACCAGGAAGGAGAGGAAGGATAAGGAGGGGGAGAGAGAGAAGTTGTGGAACTGGAGTGCAAACAAGGGGAGGCAGGACATTTAAGGCAATTACAGACAGTTAGGACGAATGGCCCTATCACGCGGTCAATGTGTAAAAAACTAGGTTAGCAAGGCTTATAAGAGATCTTTCTCCATCCCAATGCTTTACTCTGAAGACGCTGGCAGTGGACCAGTGAAAGCTAAGTTTGTTTTAACATTGTAAATAGTTGTTTTTATTGTTTTAAATTTTTTAACAATAAACAGCTGATTTATATTTATCCTGGAGTTCGAAGATTGTGTAGTATTGAATATATATATATATATATGTGTGTGTGTGTGTGTGTGTCTGTGTCTGTGTATGTATGTATGTATGTATATGTGTTTGTGTGTGTATATATAAAATAAAGGTAAAAAATGATATATGCAGTGTTATCTTGATTTTAGATGTCAAAAGGGTCTCTCTCTCTGTGTGTCTCTCTCTTTCCTCTCTCTTTCCTTTCTCTTTCCTCTCTCCCTCCCTCTTTCCTCTCTCTTTCCTATCCCTCTCTCACTCTTTCCTCTCTCTTTTTTCTTTCCTCTTTTTCTCTTTCCTCTCCCCCTCTTTCTTTCTCTTTCCTCTCTTTCTCTCTCTTTCCTCTCCCTCTTTCTCTCCCTCTTTCCTCTCTCCCTTTCCCTCTTTCCTCTCTTTTTCTCTTTCCTCTCCCCTTTCTCTCTTTCCTCTCCCCCTCCCCCTCTCTTTCTCTTTTTCCTCTCTCTTTCTCTCTTTCCTCTCCCTCTTTCTCTCCCTCTCTTTCTCTCTTTCTCTTTCCTCTCTCTCTCTTTCCTCTTTCTCTCTTTCTCTCTCTCTCTTTCCTCTTTCTCTCTCTCTCTTTCCTCTCTTTCTCTCTTTCCTCTCTCTCTCTTCTCTCTCTCTTTCTCTTTCCTCTTTCTCTCTTTCCTCTCTCTCTTTCTCTCTCTCTTTCCTCTCTTTCCTCTCTTTCTCTCTCTCTCTTTCTCTCTCTCCCTCTCCCTTTCTCTCCAGGTAAGGAGAGAGAGAGAGAACGAAAGGCAGATGGCGCCGAATGGGCGGGGAGGGGGAGTAGGACAGGAGGCAGCGGCTCCGGTGGCAGTGGCGGTGGCATGGCAGAAGCCACTGCAGCATTGTCAGGGGTCCCCACCGCCCCCGACCCGGCTGCCGCCCCCACCGCATCCTCAGCCGAATGGGCGGGGAGGTGGAGCAGGACGGGAGGCAGCGGCTCTGGCGGCGGCCACTGCAGCATCGTCGGGGGTCCCCGCTGCCCCCGCCGCATCCTCAGCCACTTCGCCATCACAAGAGGGCACCAAGGCCGGGTGCACCATGGGCGGCCATGCCGGCAATGGGGAATGCCGCCGTGGGGACGAGGGGGGTCTCGACCCACCGCCGGCCCCACCGCCTTCGCAGCCCAAGGTCTCCTCCTCCTGCAGCACCGACGGCGGCGGCAGCAGCAGCGGGAGGACGGCAAAGTGGCACGGCTGCCTGCTCACTGCCGCCTCTTTGGCCTCGCTCAGCACGACCGGCGGTGGCGGCGGCGGCAGGACGGCGAAGGGGTGCGGCTGCCTGCTCGCTGCTGCCTCTTCGGCCTCGCTCAGCGTGACCAGCAGCAGCGGCAGCGGGAGGACGGCCAAGAGGACCGCGCAGCAGGAGGGGAAAGGGCCGTCCAGGCACCACGGGGGAATCTCTCAAAAGAGGCCATGGGGATCTGCTGCCCGTGAGACGGCCGAAAGGCGCAGGCAGAGAGGGGAAGCTACAGAGACCCCCAGCGAGCCCCCCTGACTAACAGAGGCGGTGGCGGAGCAGGGCGAGGGGAGACCCCCGGGGCAGGGAAGAGGCACCCCGAGACTGGCCACCTGTGGCTCCTTACCAGGGACACCTTTCCAGCAATCCTCCCGGCCACCACGTGCAGTTTGAAGAAGGAGAGCGGTTTGTGGGCAGTCCCACAAACCAAAGAAGTTCAACCAATCAATTCAAACTTCATGAGAAGTTTGAATTGATTGGTTGAACTTTTTTAGTCCCACTTTTTTTTTCAGACTGCACATGGTGGCTGAGGACAGGGAGCTGCAGGAGACGGCTGAAAGAGCCACATGCAGCTCCGGAGCCGCGGGTTGCTGACCCGTGGGCTAGCCTTTCTCCTGTTGGTTTCTGGAAGGCTTCTCCTGGACCGATTGGGTCGACCACCCTCTCTCCGAGGTCCCCGGGACTTCCCTCCTTCTTTGCCACCTCTTTGGGGTGGCTTCTGGCCCATTTAGGGTCCCCTAACAGGAAGAAACTCAGCCGAAGGGCACCGAGTCCCAAACCCCTCGACTGTTGCACTGCTGCACAGGACCGGAAGTCCATTCCTAACATCTTGACCCTCCTTCGGTAATAACACAATATTAGCTTCTTTCCAAGTTGGGGGTATCTTTCCCCCCTGTAATATATCATTCATTATATCCTTTACTGCAGGGGTATTCAAACTCGGCCCTTTTATGACTTGTGGACTTCAACTCCCAGAATTCCTCAGTCAGGCACGTGGGCTGAGGATTTCTGGGAGTTGAAGTCCACAAGTCATAAAAGGGCTAATTTTGAAGATCCCTGCTTTAGTGGCTGAAGAAGTTCACCTTCAAAACATTTATAGTATTGACTTATAAGTCCATCTGGGCCTGGAGCTTTACCTGATTTCATTTTTTTATGGCTTCTGATATTTCAAAGTTTGTTATTGGGTCGTTTATAAGTTGTCTCCGAGTTTGTGAAAGTTTAGGCAACCATTGTCTTAACAAATATTCATCTATTTTAAACCTATCTAACTCCTGCTTTTTATAAAGGTTAGAGTAAAAATTATGAAAACATTTTTTGATATGCTCGTTATCTGTTATTACATTATTGACTTCACAAATTTTCTCAATCATTCTCTTTTCCCTTTCCTTTCTGCCAACCATCTTCCTTGTTTATTTGCAAACTCAGTGTCTTTGCTTCACATAGTTCAGTTTTGCTTCTATTTCTTGAACTGTTTTCATAGACAGTTGTTGCCATAACAGATTAATTTGATGTAAGATTTTAAAGTCCATAGGTGTCTTTCGCAATTCGATTTCTTTCTGTCTGATTGCATCCAGTATCTTTTGCATCTTTTCCTGAGATGTTTTCTTCTATAGATGATTATGTTGTAGAAAATAACCCTTCATAACTGCTTTGCTAGCATCCCAAACAGTTATTAAGTTTGTCCCTTTACCTATGATGTTATCAAAACATTCATTTAGTTTCTTTTTACAATCACTCTATTCCAATCCCCCAGCATAAACCAATTTTCATATGAAAAGGGCAGTAATTGATCCATAAGTTATTGAAAAAAAATACTTTTATCCTCATTTGGCACATAAAGACCAACTACTATTGATTTTATTCCATTAACTTCAATTTCCACTACTACAGATCTACCATATTCATCTAGTAAAAGTAGCTTGGGTTTAAACTGGGGTTTTATATATAAAACAACTCCATTAATCTTTTTTAACCCAGCAGATATAAAATCCTCCCCATATCATTTATTTATTAAATATGTCAGAACCCCTCAAATGTATCTTTCATTTATTCCATTCCTGCTTGTGCTTATGTATTCATTTTCAGGGCCTGACATTCTGTTGGGGGGGTGTGCCTGCATGGAGGGAAATATTAACTGCTTTGCTCTGCTCTGTACGGGGTGCCCTCCCTCTGGGTGAGAGGAATGTGATCTGAAAACATCTGCCTTATCTCCAGACAACAGAGCCTGGGACCATTGGGAAACGAAACTGAGGGAGACCTTGAGAAGCGTGCTAAATCTCCAGATTCTCATAACACTGAGGCACCTGTGAATTGGCTGAATTTCAACCGGATGGTTGGACACTGGGGGGAGGAGTTCTGAATTGCCTTTTTGATGTAATCCTTTGCGTGCCAAACCTTTAGACCTTGCTTTGCTCTCTTGCCATCACTAACTCTCAATAAAAGTTCCTTTTGAGACAATGCTTGTTTCAAGAGTTCTGCTTTCTTGGGAGATCTAGTTGAGACAGTTCCTTACAAAATATTTCTCATCTTGTTTTTTGACATGTGTTTCTTGAAGGCAAGTTATGTTGACATTAAGTTTTCTCAGGTAATAAAATACTTTTTTACACTCAGATGGGGCATTTGCCCCATTAATATTCCATGTAATAAATTTAATTTCCATCTTTGGGTGAAATGACAAATTCCTGTGCTGACATCTCAGCTGCCTCTTCTTCAGTATCAGCTTTTTGTGGTTGATCTACCTCCAATGTCTTACCTATCTCAATTTCTTCAACTGGGTCCAAAATTAATTTGTGTCTGGACAAGAAATCCTTGGCTTTATCAATAGAATTCAGTCTGAATCTTTGCTCATGGTAAGTGAGTATCACTCCCTTAAGCTTATCCCAATGGAAGGGACTTTTTCTCTTTTTCAGAATATCAACAAGGAAAGAATAGACTTTCTATATACTCTATATACTTTGTTGAGTTCAAGGTTGAGGATCTTTTCTTTGCAATTAAATGGGCCAAAGCTTTAATCATCCTTAATCTGATATCCTCTCCAGATCATTCAGGGATTGCTCTAAATTTTAACTGAAGTTCTTTCATCTGGGCTTCCAAGAGAGTTCTCTTGTCCAGATCAGGTTCAAACAAAATGTCTTGTTTCTCCAGTTTGTGCTCCATAAGATCCACACTATCCTTCACCTGTTTAATATATCCCGTCAAATGTTGTATTTCCTCATGGAGTTCCTTTGAAAGTGTGTCAAGTTTTGATTCAAGCTTTGTTCCAATTGCCTGAATTACTTCATGTGTTTTAGCTGTGTATTCATCCAAAAAGGATCTTAAAGATTTTGTATCTCCTGATATCTTCTCCATCCTCTTATGGGTAGCCATCCCTTCTAAATATAACTAAGATTTAAATTTTAAAATTTCTAAGTTTGTAAATTTATAACATTAAGTCCAATAGTTTGAGTAATGCTACTGAAGAGTTGAAAAGGATTCACAATGCTACAATCTTTGGCTCCCTCCTGTGGTCAAACAACACCACTGTACTATAAGCGACAAAAATAAACTTAATCTGTGCCTCTTTGTCTAACAGCCCACACTACTAAACCAATCAGAGGTGAATGAAATTGGAGCCATTTCTCCCCCTCTTACCAGCAAGAACATAACACCATTTAGGCAGTCTTTGTTTTAAAAATGGAAAATGTTCAGCAGAGTCTATTGGAAATATAACATCCTCTAAGAAGTTTAAATCCAGAAGTTTCAGAAGTAGTTTCCACAGTGATTTCCAGCTTCTTTATTTTGGCTCGGATACACCAACTCCTCCCCGCCTCGCCATCTTCATTTATAAATGTTTTATTAGTTTTCTATTTTCACAAGCAAGTGCTCAATAGACCAGGGCTTTTCAACCAGTGGTACGGGTACCACCTGTGGTACATTGGCACCTGGCAGGTGGTACGTGACCATCCTAGAAAAGTGGTAGCGGGGGAGGGGAATGAGCTGAACCGGTGGCAGCACCGCACAAGCCTGAGCGAGAGATGGCTGGAGCTGCAGGGCTGTCAGGGCTCAGCAGAAGCACCAGGATCAGTGCCGCTTTCCAGCTGATCGGCGCTTCTTTGGGATTGTCAGGGCTCAGCGGAAGCGCCAGGATCAGCGCCAGGCTCCAGCTGGAGCTCGGCGCTGATCCTGCCACTTCTGCTGAGCCCAGAAGAAGCGCTGATCAGCTGCAAAGCAGCACTGATCCTGGCACCTCTGCTGAGCCCAGAAGAAGCGCCGATCAGCTGGAATGTTGCAGCATCTCCAGGGTCTTGTGATTTACATTCAGATGCTTGGCAACTGATTCATATTTATGATGGTCACAGTGTCCCAGGGTCATGTGAAGTGACCAAAACCGGCTGCAACCACCCAGCAGATGGGGGGAATAAAAACCAAACACCCCCACCCCACCCCCGCTGCCAATCCTCAACAGAAATGCTCAGAACAATGAAAACCTCGGACAGGAGGAAGAGCGCC
>NW_015389733.1:3334-19774 GCF_001527695.2 Protobothrops mucrosquamatus | reverse complement strand
GTTACATAACAACAGCCGATAGTCCCGGGCCGGGGGATCTAAGTCTCCTGGAGACCGAGTAGGAGCCTGAGGACCGGAGCACCCACAAGCTTGTAAACAGCGTGTGCGTGCTCCCCTAACCCGATATGGTCCCCTGCTCCCGCCATATCTGCCTCTCCCACTGACCGTACTAATGCCTCCCTCCTCCTTCAACCCCCCAAACCTCTAATCAATAATATAGCATCCCCTCTAATAGGTCAAAGCTTCTTTTTCCTTCAATCTTACTCTAGCTTTCTTTCTTTGCCAACTAGCTTTCCAAGTCAGTGCATTTGGATCATCAAATAATTCTTCCTCTATTTTTATATATATTATTTGGAACAAAAGAAACAGTTTAGTTAAAATATTTTTGGAAGAGCTAGCCCATTTAAACCGCCTCCCTCCTTCTCTAGTACCCCACAGTTCTATTAACGGCTTTATCTTCCATTCCATCAGCTCTCCTTCCTTGTCATCCAGTATGTACTGAAACCTTAATTTATAAAATTTATTTTCCGTTTCCAGTATTATCATTATATCTTCTGAGTTTTCATTTATCTGAATCTGTTCATTTGTTTCCTCTTTTCGATCCTCAATATTTGTGTCAGCATTCTCTAGTTTACCTTCTATTTTCTGGGTTGCTAGTTCCTTCTCTGTAGTTGTCTTCTGGCTGTGTAGATTTGAAGTAGAAAATTGTTCTTTTATCTCTTTTGTGTTATTAGTAACCTGCTCACGAGCTGAAGTAATTGTTTTTTGTATTAATTTCAACATGGAGAGAATTTCTTTCTGTGTTTCGTCAGTATTTTCTTGGTGATATGGCAAGTTAAGGCTGCTGGGAACAGACATTAAAGATGATGTTTTACTATTTACTGCTGAGTATGAAACATCCATTTTATTTTATTTTATTTTATTTTTATAAGTAGCCTTTATAGATTTATCAAACCGACTGTCCATTCCTGAATCTCCCCTAAGCAGATATAAGTAAAGTTCAAATTTCTCTGTTCAATAAAAAATATGTCCTTTCTGTCCAGGGAGAAAGAAGAATCATTGAGGGTTGTTTAACAATCAAGATTTGTAATCCAAAGTGTTCCATATATTTCTTCTACAAAGAAAAATAAATCCACAATGCAGTTCTGAGAGTCAGTATTTATGTTCAGGGTTCAGACAGGCCAAATTTAAAATGTTTATCATCTCTGCCACATAGATAAGCAGCCCTCAAGCCTGCTTTTTTTTCCTCTACTGTAATTCTCAGTAACAAAATACTGGTAGTTCCAAGGTCAGCCAAAGTCTTATCTAGTTCTGGGCTTCGAGCCAGACTTCTTTTAGGCATAAATAAGTTGTAGTGCCCTAATTCCCCACTAGATGTCATCAACACCACTTTCCAGGTTTTAGCTCCAAAACCTATATCCTTAAACTTTTCAAGTCTTTTTTCTTTAAAAAGAAAAAAAAGAAAAAGGTCTTAAAAACACTTTTAGTCCCCAAATTTTCAAGCTGTAAGTATATTTTAATTCCAGATAAGTCTTATAGGTTTTGCCAGTATCCCCAAGTATTAATTCGCTGCTTTTCTTTTCTGAAGGAGTGGGGTGGAAATTCCCTTTTCCACTTTCATCGGGGGGGAGGGAGAATGCTTTGGGCAGATTTTCAGGAAGAGGTCTTAAAATCATGAAGAAAGGATCAGGTCTCACCCAGTTTCATCCACGTTGCTGTAAGGTTGCTTGGTAGTGCTTGTTGACTTCCGTTGTCCACAGCTTAGGACTGGCTACACGAGTGCAGCCAGTCATTCCTCCGCTGGTTTAGAGGGCTTCCTCAGATCAAATGCTGTCGCCGGGGGTCTCTGTAGCTTCCCCTCTCCGCCTGCGCCTTTCGGCCATCTCACGGGCAACGGATCCCCATGGCCTCTTTCGAGAGATTCCCCCGCGGCGCCTGCCCGGCCGTTTCCCCACCTGCTGCGCGGTCCTCTTGGCCGTCCTCCCGCTGCTGCTGCTGCCGGTCGCGCTGAGCGAGGCTGAAGAGGCGGTGGCGGCGAGCGGGCAGCCATGCCCCTTTGCCGTCCTGCCGGCGGCGGCGGTCACGGTGAGCGAGGCTGAAGAGGCCTCGCTCACCGTGACGGGAGGCTGGCAGTGGCCAGCCTCCCGTCCTGCTCCCCCTCCCCGCCTGTTCGGCTGAGGATGCGGTGGCCAGGCCGGGGACGGCAGCCGGGCTGGGGGCGGCGGGGAACCCCAACGATGCTCTAGTGGCTGTTGCCATGCCACCGCTGCCACCAAAGCCGCTGCCTCCCGTCCTGCTCCCCCTCCCCGCCCGTTCGGCTGAGGACATGGGGGCAGTGGCCGGACTGGGGGTGGCGGGGACCCCTGATGCTGCAGTTTCCACCGCCAGAGCCGCTGCCTCCTGTCCTGCTCCCGCTCCCTGCCTGTTTGGTTGAGGATGCGGTGGGGGCAGCGGCCAGGCTGGGGGCAGCGGGGACTCCCAACGATGCTTCACTGGCCGCTGCCATGCCACTGCCGCCGCCACCGGAGCCACTGCCTCCCGTCCTGCTCCCCGTCCCCGCCCGTTTGGCTGAGGATGCGGCGGGGCAGCGTCCGGGCTGGGGGTGGTGGGGACCTCCAACGATGCTGCAGTTGCCGCCGCCATGCCGCTGCCACCGCCACTGGAGCCACTGCCTCTCGTCCTACTCCCCCTCCCCGCTCGTTCGGCACCATCTGCCTTTCGTTCTCTCTCTCTCTCCTCACCTGGAGAGAGAGGAAGAGAGAGAGAGGAAAGAGAGAGAGAGAAAGAGAGAGAGGAAAGAGAGAAAGAGGAAAGAAAAGAGAGAGAAAGAGAGGGAGAGAAAGAGGGAGAGGAAAGAGAGAGAAAGAGAGAGGAAAAAGAGAAAGAGAGAGGGGGAGAGGAAAGAGAGAAAGGGGGAGAGGAAAGAGAAAAAGAGAGGAAAGAGGGAACGAGAGAGAGGAAATAGGAAGAGAGAGAAAGTGAGGGAGAGGAAAGAGAGAGAGAAAGAGAGGAAAGAGAAAGAAAGAGAGAGGGGGAGAGGAAAGAGAGAAAAAGAGGAAAGAAAAAAGAGAGAGGAAAGAGAGAGAGTGGAAAGAGGGAGGGAGAGAGAGGAAAGAGAGAGGAAAGAGAGACACAGAGAGAGAGACCCTTTTGACATCTAAAATCAAGATAACACTGCATATATCCTTTTTTACCTTTATTTTATATATACACACACAAACACATATACATACATACATACATACATACATACATACATACATATATATATGATAAGACAATATATAACACTGATCACCAAGAGAGTAATTAGAAGTATTTAAAAGCATCTAAAAGCATTAAAAGCATTTAAAAACATTAACTAAAATACAAAGTAACCGAGCTTTCGTCGGGCACTCCCGACATCATCAGGGTTCAGAAAAGGTGGTTTCTGGGAGGAACCTATATGCAGCCTCTAAGTGCCTGCATCCGGCTGCGTGAACGTGTAATCGGACCCAGCTGCCTGTGCTCCTGCACTACAAGTGCATTACTTCTTCCCGTATGCAATCCCCCAACATCCCCCCTCTGTTTCTCACCACGCACCTTTCTAACATCAATGCAGGGGCTGGACGGACCTCCCCCAATACATTTGTTGCTGACCGTACTCTTTACATCCCCATCAATACATACGGGGTTCCCTTCATCACATGCTTCGCCAATCCCCCCACACATTTCAGCCAAAACGCAGATGGTTTTTTTTTCCCCTCCTCCAGTCGTCATAGCCTGGGCTCCTCCTCTAACTCCGCCGTTCTGATCACCCCACTCATCTGCGCATCCATTGTTATGATCTAGCGTGATAGCAGAGGCGGTTCTCCAGCAACTGGAGCGCGAGGCTATGGCCCGTTACCGGCCCACGTTTTGGGCGCGGTATGTGGACGACACCTTTGTTGTCGTCAAATGCGCCTGTAAGGCTGACTTTATGGACATATTGAATTCCATTTACCCGGACATTAGGTTCACTATGGAGGAGGAGGTCCAGGGTTTGATGGCCTTTTTGGATGTAATGATCCAACGCTTGTCGGATGGATCCATCAGCACAAAGGTTTATCGTAAACCCACCCATACAGACCGTATCCTCCACTACAACAGCAACCATCCGGTGTCCCATAAGGTCAGCTGTATCAGGACCCTTTTCAAGCGCATACACTCACACTGCAGCACAGCGAGGTCAAAGGGGAGGAGAGGAGATATTTGTACTGAGTCTGCCGGATGAACGGATACCCATTAAGGTTTGTGAGACGCCATAGCAGGGTGTTAGAACCCCAGGATCACTGACGGGGGAGAGAACCTGAAACACAGACGACACGGATAATGTTGCCATATATAAACAACGTTTCTGAAGCAATGGCCAGACTGTTGGCCCCGTATAACGTGAAGGTGGCTCACAAGCCTAGTCAGACGTTACGGTCAAAAATTATGCGCCCAAAGGACCCGCTCCCCACCGCGGAAAGATCAGCGGTGGTGTATAGAATTAACTGCATGGACTGCAAGAGTCATTATGTGGGCAAAAGTCAAAAAGGCTAAAGACCCGCCTTCACGAACATAAGTTGGCAATCAAAAGGGGTGAGCAGTACTCCCAGATATGGTCACACATGGCCGAACACGACCACCGTTTTGATTTTGAACATACACGAGTGCTTGCAACGGACACTACGAAAGGTAGCCAGTTGTTAAAGGAGGCTTGGTTTTCGGGGGAGGACTCCGTTAATCGGCATGTTGATATGTGCCAGGCACAGTAGACTCTCAGAGCATGGCATAGGAACCGGCACTGGGGAAGGTTTGGATGCCGCCCGTATGACCGGGAGAGAAATACAGCTACCACCCCCCAACACGTTCGGATTGATGTAGCCTCCAATGACTCCCAGCACGTCGCACGAGATGATCCTATCTCAAACCAATGGTGGCAACATGACCCCATGGGAGAGGGGGTTGGTGAGCGCGCGAGGATGACTGGACCCGCCCGTGGTGACAGGAGGAGCTCCCCCTCGATTGATATGTTTAAAGAATGGAGAATGGTGCTCGAGGCATGCCCATCACCGCAACGGAAGGATTCCTTGAGGAGGGAGGACGGGAATGGGAATGGGGGGGGTTGTTAAAAGGCATGGGTTAAGAACTGCTGGGTGCCTGAGGAGGCAAGTTAATCAGGGCACCCCCTCCGGACTTGTCACGAAAGGAGAACTCCCGTGCGTGGAGGAACGGCCCTCGGCAATGAGAGAGGGGGGGAGATTTAGGAATGAACCCCACATGCATCGTAACAATGGATGGGCAGATGAGTGGGGTGATCAGAACGGCGGAGTTAGAGGAGGAGCCCGGGCTATGACGACTGGAGGAGGGGAAAAAAAAACCATCTGCGTTTTGGCTGAAATGCGTGGGGGGATTGGCGAAGCATGTGATGAAGGGAACCCCGTATGTATTGACGGGGATGTAAAGAGTACGGTCAGCAACAAATGTATTGGGGGAGGTCAGTCCAGCCCCTGCATTGATGTTAGAAAGGTGCGTGGTGAGAAACGGAGAGGGGATGTTGGGGGATTGCATATGGGAAGAAGTAATGCACTTGTAGTGCAGGAGCACAGGCAGCTGGGTCCGATTACACGTTCGCGCAGCCAGATGCAGGCACTTAGAGGCTGCATATAGGTTCCTCCCAGAAACCACCTTTTCTGAACCCTGATGTCGGGAGTGCCCGACGAAAGCTCGGTTACTTTGTATTTTAGTTAATGTTTTTAAATGCTTTTAATGCTTTTAGATGCTTTTAAATACTTCTAATTACTCTCTTGGTGATCAGTGTTATTTATTGTCTTATCATGAATGTACCCATTGCGGCTCCCAGTGTTTTGTTTTCGGTGGGAAACGTGTCCAAGTGGCTCTTTGAGTGTTTTGGGTTGCCTACCCCTGCTCTAAGATTACAAAATAAGTTTGAGGACAAGAAAAAAGATTTGACAAAATGGATTCTGCCAGGAAAACTACAAGAACTTGAGAGACAAAAAATGATAAATAAAATCAAGAAAGAAAGAAAGGAAAAGATTCTCAATGAATATGAAGGGTCGAAACCATCCTATAAAACATCTTACCTGTTTTGCCTTTTGTACCTGCAACAACATTTTTAAGATTATGGAAAGATTCTTGGATTCAGCGAAGCATATTGATCATTGTGGAGAAAACAAATTTAAATAAGAATTCTGTAAACAGGATCTATGACAAGGCAATCAAGATGATCAATTAGAAAAGAAGGTTTATATTGATGTGGTTATTATTTGCAGAAACATGAGAAAAATGTCTATATTTAATTGTCATTTATTCAAATAATAAGAACTGTATTAATTTAAGGTTGGCAAAAGAGAATATTATTGGAAGAAGAGAAAATCAAGCAAAGCGATTATACGGACTATAGAATTATAGAAATTAATTGTTATTGATTGTTTTTAAATACTAACCTAGACAACATGCTGTTTACCAAATATTAAGGTGATTATGTTAAAAATCAATAAAACATATTTTTAAAAAAAATAAACACAGCATATAGTAATGACATTCCCAGCCCAACACCCCAGATGTCCAAGTAGGTCATGTGAAGAAATTCTCTTTGTTATGAGAACTGTCTGTTATCTTCTCCACACCTGCTAGAATGTCCTTGAAAGGTTTCCAGACAGCCTTCTCTCAGCAAACGTCCAAAGAACTGGAAAGGTTTTGTTTCTCTAACCCAGTTGAAAGCATCACCTCCCCCCCTTACTATAATGGCAAGATGAAAACAAAGAGGCACGTAGCTGCAAAACTCTCACTCTTGACATGCTGCCCCCTCGACAGAAAAATGGATCTGGAAAAAATATTAAAATAAACATATACATACATTGATTACTAATTCATAGTCAATTTCCCTTTCTTCACTGAGGTTGGTTAGAGTATTTTGAATGAAATTTCCTTATTAGCCTATCTGCTCTAACATTTGTAGCTGCCACCCACTGTGCCTTAGCTAAGGGGTACCCTCTCCATTTTACTCGATACTGCAGCTTCCCCCTGCAATATCTAGAATCTAAGATTTCTTCGATTTCATAATGCCTTTCTCCCTTCACTAAAATTGGAAGCGAAGGTGGGGTTCCAATTGGTCTCAATCTTGAACCTTGAAAAGGCTTCAACAAGCTACAATGAAACACTGAGTGTATCCATTTAAACACCCTTGGTAACAGTAACTTCACTGTAACTGGGTTGATAACCCCTATGATGGTAAAAGGACCTATATATTTTGGCTCTAGTTTTCTACTCAGTATTCTTAAGTTCAGATATTTTGCGGATAAATATACTTTACCTCCTACTTTAAACACTTTTTGGGTGGCTCTTTTCTTATCTGCTTGGTTGTTGTTGTTTTTTACTTTTTTGCACCTGTTCCCAAGCTTTGCACACCCCTGGCCATGTGCTTTTTATATTATCCATTCACATGTTTAAAGTAGTAGATGTGGGAATATTTTGAGGGCTCTCAGGCAGAAGTTACTTTAAAAGGTGAAAAACCATTATTGTATGCCACTTTAGCAAACGGCAATAAGTCTGGCCAGTCATTTTGTTGATTATTTACATAACACCTTAAATACTGTTCTATCATTGCATTGGATTGTTCAGCCACATCATTGGTACTCAGATGAAATCTGGAACTGAGACCTTGTGATGATCCTATGGATAGGATGAACTCTCTTTAAAATCTTGCAGTGAAGTGTACTCATCGGTCCAATATAATTCGGTTAGGTACACCATGCAGCCTATAAATAGACTGCACAAACATCTTGGCTAACTTCCTACCTGAGGGAAGCTTTGGACAAGCCACAAAATGTGCTTGTATTGAAAATAAATCAATGATTGTCCATATAACAGTATTTCCACCACTCTCTGGTAATTGCACTATAAAATCCATTGCTATTTCTTCCCAGGGTCTTTTAACGTCAGCTACTGGTTGTAATAAACCTGGGGTTTTCCCAGGCAACCACTTCATGGAGGCACAAACCATGCAACTAGCTACATAGTCTTTTATATATTTTTCCATCTTTGGCCACCAAAATTGTCTTTTCATGAGATGAAGAGTTTTTACAAACCCAAAATGACCAGCTGATTTTGCATCATGGGCTTGGCTTAACACCAAATTCCTTTGACTATCTGGAACATAGACTTTGGACCCTTTCCATGCCAGACTTTTTTTTAATCATAAAATCACTTTTAAGGGTTTGAAACCAACTATCTTGTTCCATAGCCTCCTTAAATTTCTGCCTCAGTGGATCCAAGGTTAACCGGGGTAGTTTTCCTCTGTGTGGAACCCCTCACACTAGTACAGCAAGCTGGATGGAAGGGATTATAGAATTTATCACTTCCTCTTTGGTACTTTTGTATTGATGCATTCGTGAAAGGGCATCAGCTAAAAAGTTGGATATATAACAGAGACTAAAATTAAACCGATTAAAATATTGAACCCATCTGACTTGTTTAGGAGACAGTTTCCTTTGAGTCTTCAAAGCCTCTTAAGTTTTTATGATCTGTCCACACTTCAAAGGGAATTTTGCTACCCTCTAGCAATTGTCTCCAAATTAGGAGAGCCCATCGAACTGCAAAAGCTTCCTTTTCCCACACAGCCCATCTTCTTTCAGTAGCCAATAGCTTCTGAGAAGTATATGCACATGGTTGTAACCCCCCGTTCTCATTTTTTTGTAGCAATACTGCCCCCACTGTGACATCACTAGCATCTGCTTGCATTATGAAAGGCATTTCTGGATTTAGGTGCCTTAACAGGGGTTCCTCAGCAAAAAGTCTTTTTAGGATTTCAAACACCGCTTGACATTCAAGGCTCCCACTCAATGACTGACTGGGTTTAGGGTTAATCCCTTTTCCCATTTTTAATAAGTTGGTTATAGGCAAAGCAATCTGTGCAAAAGTGTCAGGTGTCCTTCATCGTCTGAAGCAACAGAATCCAGGAATGCAGGAACAAGGTGACCAACAGGTTTTATTCTGTACAAAGTTAAAGTCAGCACTGGGAGTGGGTTGCTCCCAGTGCTTTACATAGACATTCCCCGCCCTGCAGTCCCGCCCCAAGCAGCAAGCCAGCATCCAGTCCGTGGAGGCAAAAGCCGCAGTCCAACCTCCGGCCTCCCTCTTGCCGGTCCTCACGCCAACGTCTCTGTGCTGTTCCAGAGTTCCACACACCGGGAGATCGCTCCAGGCGCTGTTGCAGACCACCGTGCATACCGGGACAGCTGCACCTCCCCCGCACAGTGAGCCCGGCGCCCAACTGCTCCTGTTGGCGTTCCGCGGCGTTCCACGGCAGGTAGCGGCATTTCCGGTGACCAGCCACTCAGTCTGGTGACCGGCTATGCTTCCGGAAGCCGGTGGCATTCCGCAGCATGCAGCGGCATCCCCGCGGACCAGCTGCTCGTTCCGGCGACTGGCTTCCCTCCCAGCAGCTGGCGGTGTTACGTAGCAAGCAGTAGCGTCTCCAATGACCAGCTGCTTGTTCCGGTGGCTGGCTTCCCTCCCGACAACTGGCTGCTTGCGTTGGCGTGCGGGCGCAGCCGTGGCAACCGGCTGCTTGGGTCTGGCGGCTGGCTGCTTAGTTTCTCTCCCCCCCCACTGGTGATTGTCGAGCCCACAGGGCTTGACAGGCGGCTCCCTCTACCAGGGCTCCACCTGGAAGGTAAGAAGAGGCGGATGAGTACACGTTCACCCTGGCAGACGGATCTGCGGACCCGCCTCCCGGCTTCTCAGGTTGTCAGCAGTGAAATGCTCGCATGAGTTGCGGTGCATGGACGTCCTCCCCCATCACCCATGATGCCTCCGAGAGGGGGTACCCCTTCCACCTAACTAGATATTGCACCTGTCCACGACGGGTCCGGGAATCCAAGATCTCCTGTAGTTCATAGTGCTCCCCAGAAACCGGCCCTGTTGCTTCGTTCACGGGCTTATTTGGGGAATCCCTGACCGGTTTCAGTAGGCTGCTGTGAAAGACTGGGTGTACCTTCCCCAAGAACCGGGGTAGCCGCAACCGCACGGTTACCGGGTTGATGACTTGAACCACCTGGAAGGGCCCTAAGTATTTGGGGCCCAGCTTTTTACAGGGTATTCCAAGGCGTAGGTATTTGGTTGACAGGTATACCCAGTCGCCCACCTGGAATGACTTGTGGGCCACCCTCTTCTTTTATTTTTAAACAAATTTTATTGGTTTTTTGATTCTTAGAACAAAGTGCTTAAGCCACACCATGGTGCTGGGGTAATCAAACATCCAGAAATAAAACCATATATGAATAACTCAAATCACTACATTAAATATTCCCTCTCTATTTCCCTCAAATAGCATAATACATTTAAAATAATCCATTTCTAATTTAAATTTCTATAAATCCTAAACCTGTTTTAGAGCTTTGTGAATTTACAATTAGCATAATCAAATTTGAGTTTAAATAAACAGATTATCAATTCAGGTATCCCTTCCAGATATATTCTAGATCTTAATCTCTTAAATCCTTAATTTTATCACAAATCTCATTTATTTCTTCTTCCACTACACAATATATCTCCTAATTAAAATAAAATATTAGTCTATCCTATACATATATAATCCATCCATCCATCAATCAATCAATCTCTTTAAGATAACAAAATAACAAAATAATATCAAACCTTAAATCATTTCAGCCCATTGGACCACATTCAAATTTCATCCAGTTAATTATCATACCTAATAATGTCCATATTATCAGAAAAGTACATCATCTTACTAATTTAACATACTCAATTAATTATTAAGTCAATCCCAATCTAAAATGCCTCTTCAGTTTTTTTCATTCCATTACATAATAGTTTTCATACAAATAAAATGAAATTCAACAGTGAAAAAAGCAAGGTTCTACATTTAGGCAAGAAAAACCAAATGCACAGGTATAGTATAGGGGGTACCTTGCTCAATAGTAGTAACTGTGAGAGGGACCTCGGAGTCCTAGTGGACAATCACCTAAATATGAGCCAGCAGTGTGCTGCAGCTGCCAAAAAGGCCAACACAGTGCTAGGCTGCATTAACAGAGGGATAGANCTGGAATTGGGTATGTCTAGTTTAATGAAGAGAAGGACGAGGGGGGACATGATAGCAGTGTTCCAATATCTCAGGGGCTGCCACAAAGAAGAGGGTGTCAAGCTATTTTCCAAGGCGCCTGAAGGCAGGACAAGAAGCAACGGGTGGAAACTAAGCAAGGAGAGAAGCAACCTAGAACTAAGGAGAAACTTCCTGACAGCCATTTGTCCGAAATGGTATAGGGTTTCCTGCCTGAGCAGGGGGTTGGACTAGATGACCTCCAAGGTCCCTTCCAACTTTACTATTATTATTATTATTATTATTATTATTATTATTATTATTATTATTATTATTATTATTATTATTATTATTATACCTATTATTCCAAAAAGTACATTCTTAATCTATTTAAAATATATATTCTAATAATCACCCATTTTTCTCTTACTTCTAACTCTAAATCTTAATCCTTAAATCAAACCATAATTCTACAGTGCCTTTGATCCATTACATATAATTTTAAATTTATCTTTTCAGTCTTATTCTGGCCTTTTTTTTGTGCCAGGCAGGTTTCCATAACAAAGCTTCCCTTTCAGCCAATAAGTCTCTCTTTATTGCTTGTAGTATTTGAGACAGTAAGAAGCATCCCGTCCTCTGCATTGGGTGTCTATTTCTCTTATCCTTAAAGCTTTGTTGCTTTAAAGGCTCAAATCTCAGTCTTTGATTTTTCTGATCCTCAAAGGTATAGATGAAATGCTTGTAGGGTAAAATAAATTCCTCTTTAGTCTCAATTAAATCCTCTTCTAGTATGTTTTGGTTTATAGAATGGTCAGATGTTGTCTGAAAGTCAGTTTGAAAGTTTGGAATATGGCTTCTGACTCTTAATTCTGCAGAAATCCCTTTCATTGTAGCACATATTTCTTCAGTAGCCTCATAAATCTTTTCCAATATAACTTTATAGTTCAATTGTGAATAAGGTTTCTCCATTTTAATAATAATTGAAGAGAGTCCTTTTTTTTCTTTTAGTGGAGGCTATATTTAATAAAAGTAAAGCAGTATCCACCCCCACAGTTCCCACAGCTGCATCTGCTTATCTTTTCTCTTCAAAAGTAATTTGAAGGCCAAGTCCATCTCATCTCCAAACAGTAACCAGCAGTTGCAATATTAACTTTTCGCCACTAGATGTCCTCAATAGGTTAAAAAATCTTTTCCAGACACCATTTTTTCCCTTTTTCTATCTTTTAAAGAAAAAGGTGGAAAAAGAAATAATCTTCCAGTATAATATGATAGTAGAGCTCTTAGAAAAAGTTTTTTTCTGTACCCCAAAGTAGATAAGAATAAAATGTAGTCTTTAATTTTTTTTATTTTTACCTTTTTGTTCAGCGCCTTTCTTCCCACACATACCAAAGCTGCTTTTTCAAGACAGGGAAATGATTCCAACAGAGCTTTTACAGGCAAAAAAAAAGAACAAAGTAGGGTGAAGAGAGGAGCAGAAGGGGTCTCACCCGGATCATCCCCGGTGGGTCTATTCACGCTTAGATGTTGCTGTGACTTTCGGCTGGTGCAGCAGGGTAATCGGACATCTTACAGGATGATCTTTTGCTCCGTCGGCCCTAAGGAAATAGCTGGAGCCACGAGAGAAGCTGCCGCCCTCCCGCAGTCTCCAGCAAGCCTCCTCCTCGGTGGTCGCCCCTCCAGGGCGACTTTTGACCCACAAGGGGTCTACCGGCGAAGAAAAACCCAGCTGGTGTGGAGACGAGTCTCCAGATGCGACCGGAGTCGCCGTGAACCAGAACCAGAAGTCGTGGGCCGCCCTCTTCTTGTTGGCCTGTGTTTTTGTATCTGCCTCAGCTTTCACTTGGGCGTTCTTCACTGTACCCCACAACCCCTCAATTGTGCCATCTACTCCTGGGGTGAACATGGCAAGGGGGTCACCTGAGGCCACTCAGGGATAGGGATGAAGTCCACCCCATGCACCACCCGAAAGGGAGCAAACCCAGTGCTGCTGTGCACTGTGTTGTTATAAGCTACTTCCGCAAATGGTAAAAGGTCAACCCAGTCCATTTGCTGTTAGGACACGTAGATGCGCAGGTAGCGCTCCCTTATGGCATTCGCACATTCAGCCGCTCCATTGGTGCTGGGGTGATATGCCGAGCTGAGGCCCTGGGACAACCCTATGTACCGGAGGAATTCACGCCAGAATTGTGCCGTGAACTGCACCCCCTGGTCCGAAATAATCCGTCGGGGCACTCCGTGAAGACAGTACACATGCTCGATAAAGAGTCTAGCCAACTGCCAGGCGGACGGTAGCCCCTTACATGGGATGAAGTGGGCCTGCTTGGAGAAAAGGTCAATAACGGTCCAGATGACGGTGTGAACACGGCTCTCTGGCAACTCAACCACAAAGTCCATGGCGATGTCCTCCCATGGTCGGGTTGGGTCCGCCACCTTTTGCAGTAACCCCAAAGGCTTTCCCGTATGGGGCTTTGTGGTGGCACAAACGTGGCAGCCCTTAACATGGGCTTCCACATCCGCCTTCACCTGGGGCCACCAGAATTGACACCTTACCAAATGCAGGGTTTTCAGGAAGCCGAAATGCCCCGCCTGTTTTGTATCATGGCATTGTTGGAGAACCGTCTGCCTCAGGACCTCTGGGACATACAACCTCTGGGTTCGGGGCGCCTGCCATTCCATCACTGCTTTCACCTTGTGGGGGTCCATTTCTATGCCATCCCCCAATATCCTGTAGCCCAGATAGTCCAGGCGGGTCCGGTGGAACTCACACTTGGAGAGCTTCACGAACAGGTGGGCGTTGAGTAGTTTCCTTAGTACCTGTTGGACCAGGTGGACGTGTTCCTCCAAGGTGGTGGTATAAATCAGGATATCGTCCAGATAGACTAGAACCCCGTGGTATAGATGTTCATGCAATACCTGGTTAATCAGTTGCATGAATACCGCGGGGGCCCCCTGCAGACCAAACGGCATTACCTGGAATTGATAACTACCGAGCGGGCAGTTAAACACCATCTTCCACTCATCCCCCATCCTAATGCGGACCCTGTTGTATGCCTCCCGCAAATCCAGTTTCGTGAACACACGTCCCTTGCCCAAATGGGCCAGTAGATCTTTCATCAGAGGAAGGGGGTACATGTGTTCCACAGAAACCCCGTTAATTCCCCGGAAGTCCACACAGAGGCAGAGCGAGCCATCTTTCTTTTCCTTGAACAGGACCGGAGCGGCTATCCACGACCGGGCTGGTTGGATGAATCTCCGGGCCAGATTCTGGTCGATGTAGCGATGCAGCTCATCCATCTCCCTGGGTGTCATTGCGTACATCCGGGGCTTAGGCAGCTTGGCACCTGGCATGATGTCAATCGCACAGTCGGTTGCGCAGTGAGGCGGGAGGACATTGCATTCCCTCTCGCTGAAGACTTCAGCGAGATCATTGTACACCGCCGGGAAGGGGCCCTCTTCCCCGGTGTCTTCCTGCACTGCCTTCCCATCCCTGCGTTCCGGCCCCGCTCTCTGGGTTCTTGGCTTGGCTGCCAGGGACCAACTCCAAGACGTAGTCTCCAGTAACCCCCTTCCCACCATATAGTAGGGCCCCATTTATCCAACCATGCCAGGCCCAAAATGACTGCCTCAGTCATGGACGAGACGACTATAAACCGGAGGATTTCCCAATTTGTACCCATTTCCAGTCTGACGGGCTCCATTATAAGGGTGGCCGGAGCCCCCCCCAAAAGAGACCTGTCCACCTGCTCGAACCGGATAGGGTGAGCTAGCCACCACACCCTGATTCCGCTCTCTGCCGCCACACCCTTGCTCATCAAACACCGGGTGCAACCGGAGTCAATGAGGGCCCGGTATTCCCTCCGTTGCCCTCTCTGGGGGCTTGTCAGAGTGACGGGTAGGACAAAAGGGCTTATGGGTTCACTCACCATGGGATCCTCGGCTACGTTGTCCTTGCTGTCATCAGCCACTAGATGGTACCTTGTAGCCGCTGTTGCCTCCTCCTCCTCCACCGGGAATGACTGCCAGGAAACGACCCCCTCCGGCTGCTGCACTGCTCTTGACTTCTCCAGGGTCCTTTTGGCATTGGGGGTGGCTTTTCCAGGAGTCGCGGAAGGAGCCCGTGGGCTAGGAGGTGGACAGTCCGCTGCCCGATGCCCCGGCTGGTTGCATCGGAAACAGTGGAATGGCAGCCTGGCAGAAGGGTCGGAAGAGCCTGGGACTGCAGGCTGGACCCTCCGTCCATTCTCCCGCGGCTTCTCTGGTGCCCTCCTTGGTGTGGCCGGGTCCTCCCCTCTTCTCCAGCCCTGTGTCTAGGTCAACCACCACCCTGAACCACTCTTGAAGACGGCTTGGAACACCCCGGAACACACAGGCCCATAGGCTGACCCGTTCCCTGTACCGCATCAGCCAATGGCGGCAATCCCTGGTTGCCAGAGCCCACCCCATGCAGGCCTGAGCTTCGCCCAGAGGGTGCTGCCCACAGGTCAGTTGCCGACCTACCTGCCCACACAGGCTGTGACTGTGCCTGCAGTGCACTCAGGCTAGGGCCTCCCACCGTAGGGGTGCCCAGACCGGGCCGAATCGGTATGTCTCACTGGTGCCTCCGGCTGGTGCCATGAAGCCACCTCCCGTGCTGCCGCCCATCTTGGCCACGAGGGAGGTACTTGGTACCCAGCCTCCCCGAACCAGTCTCTCAACATGTCCATAGTATACTGTTCAGGTGCTGTGGAATAACTCCATTCCTCCTTGTCCTCCTCTGTCAGCCGCCTCTCCCTCCACTCCATCAGCGGGGCCCCAGCACCCGGAGTGTATGCCCATCCAGCATCGGGGTTGACCAGTGCAGGGCTGTGCCACCACTCCCCTGATGCCCCAGGGACCCCGGTCTCCTGAGTCTCACGCACCAGGACCATAGGCCGTGTTTCCAACATCTTTGGTCTAACTACCGGCTGCACCTCCTGGGCCTCTGAGTCTGGCACAGGCCCCGTTGCTCCAGCTGGGTCGCCTTCGTCTGCCACCAGAGGAGCCTCCTGTTTACCCTCTGCCATTCCTGTGACAGTACAAAGGCAATGGGAGGGGAACATAAAAGTTGGTGAGTGCTGACTTACTGTCAGGTTGTTCTGTCCCCGTCCGACCCACACACCCAAACAGCCAGCCAAGGGTTAAAGACTTCTCCAGACACCACTTCACCGATAAGAAACTTGGCAGCAGCTCCGTAGCTGCCTGCCAAGACCTTTTACTCCAAGCACACAGAAACAAAAAACAATACACACAGTTTAAAGCCACAGCAAACTACTTCGCCAGAGATTCAGCTTTTGTCCGTCACAGAGGTCCAAATGGCCACCACCTCCCTTTTA
>NW_015389733.1:0-2985 GCF_001527695.2 Protobothrops mucrosquamatus | reverse complement strand
TGGCCAATCTCAGAAACTCCTGGCTCCTGGCCAATCTCAGAACCACCTGGCTCCTGGTCAATCTCTTCTCCGTCGGGAGACACCTGAGGCCTTGCCAAAGAGGAGGGTCCTGGAGAGGGAGGCCTGGCCATCTCCTCTCCTTCATGTTTGGAGCCTTCTTCCTCCGATAAGAGGGGCTCACAAGACGGAGCCACAACACAGGTGTCCTTCGTCGTCTGAAGCAACAGAATCCAGGAACGCAGGAACAAGGTGACCAACAGGTTTTATTCTGTACAAAGTTAAAGTCAGCACTGGGAGTGGGTTGCTCCCAGCACTAGGCCTG
The DNA here is from genome assembly GCF_001527695.2 of Protobothrops mucrosquamatus. NCBI lineage: Eukaryota > Metazoa > Chordata > Lepidosauria > Squamata > Viperidae > Protobothrops > Protobothrops mucrosquamatus. The sequence continues at coordinate 2,663 of NW_015389733.1, read as the reverse complement.
CCAGCTTACTGACAGGAACCTTACATAATCTTGTAAGAACTTTGGAGGGCCTCTGACCCGCTCCAAGTGTCTCGGAGCTGCTGCAAGTGCCCAGTCTGCAAGCTCGCCTGCCAGGATTGGCAGACTGGGACTTTGAGGCCCGATTGATGCAGGTGAACCTGCATCTTGCTGGCTGGCCTGGTCCGGTAAGCCCAACCTTTTGTCCATTTGACTTCAGCTGGCTCTTTCCGGTAAGCCCAGACCAGAGTTCCTTGGTGGGGTGGAATTCTCCAGGTCAGCGAGAGACCCCGATTGGGAGCACTATCCTGTAGGCACAAGGCCTGAAGTAGGTGTGGCATGAAAAGCCGGTTGTGTGCAATGTCCCATGGACCCAGTGCCAGAGTAAGGAGCCGCCTCGTTGGCAAAACCCCTATTTGGAGAGTGCAAACCCCCGCTTTCGCAGAGAGACTGAGATCCACGATCGTGATCGTGGTCCTCCTCCCCCCCCCCCCCGAGAGCAGAGTCAGGAGCGGAAGGGTGACTAGGTAGCCTCCATCGCAGCTGGTCAATGTGCCGACGCAGGACGCGACCATCTTCCAAAGCCACTTCGTATGACAGTGGCCCAGTGACCTTGTAGACCACTGCTGTCACCCAGAGATGTCCAGGTCCATAGTTTCTTGCCCAAACCGGATCGCCCACCTGTAGTCTCCACAGTGCCCATGGCTGTGACACCTGTGAAGCCACCTGGTCTGGGTGCAACCTGTCTAGTTTGGTAATGAGACGGCGACCTCAGCGTTCAGCTGGGCTCTTGCCTGTAGTTGTGCAAGGTGTGGTGCGGTGGCAAAGAAGAAAGTCAACTAACCTGTGATGCCAGCTCCCGTGAGTGAGCCTCTTCAAGGCGTCTTTGGTTGTGCGCACCATGCGCTCAGCTTGGCCATTGGAAGCCGGATGAAAGGGTACCGAAGTAGCATGATGAATCATGTTGGCTTGCAGGAAAGCCTGGAACTCTGAAGAGGTGAATTGAAGTCCGTTGTCGGAGACAAGGACATCTGGCAGCCCATGAGAGGCGAAGATTTCTCTCAGCACCTGGATGGTCCTGGCAGTAGTCGTGGTGGACACTGGAACTACCTCTAGCCATTTAGAGTGACTGTCCACAAAAATGAGGAAGAATTGCCCCTGAAAGGGGCCAGCGTAGTCGATATGAACCCTTGACCAAGGAGCATGTGTGTCCTCCCACCTATGCACAGGAGCCTGTGGCATTTCAGGCCTGGACTGTTGGCAAATGTGGCACCCCTGGACCTGGGTCTCAATCTCCTTATCAAGCCCAGGCCACCAGAGATAGCTGTGCACTATCCCAGATGTCCCTCATGCAGAGACTGCAAGACTCTAGTCCTCAATGAGGTTGGGATCACTACCCTACTATCCCACAGGACACAACCCTTAAAGGTGGATAGCTCATGCTTCCTTTTCCAGAAGCTCTGGAAATTAGTGCCAGGACACGTGTCAGGCCATCCTGACAGCACCCAGTTCAACACGCGTGTTAGCGTGTGATCAGTGGCAGTTTCTGCAGCCACATCCCCTGCATTGAGGGGAGACTTGGGCAAATCCTGGATAGCCAGGATGTGGTTAGCTGGAGCAGGGTCTGATTCTACAAGCTGTAGAGGCAACCTACTAAGGCCATCTGCATGGCCCCTTTCTTTGCCTGGTTTGTGAACCAGGGAATAGTCATACGCAGAAAGGAAAATTGACCACCTCAACATTCTAGGAGAAATTACGTGCGGGGTTTGCTTGTTCGTTGTGAACAACCCCAGCAGTGGCTTGTGGTCTGTAAAGACCATGAAATGGCGACCATACAAAAAGTCATGGAACTTTTTTATGCCAGCCACTATGGCCAAGGCTTCTCTGTCTATCTGTGCGTAATTATGCTCAGCAGAAGACAGAGTCCTTGAATAGTAGGCTACAGGAACTTGTGTTCCATCAGCCTTGAGGTGACTTAAGACAGCCCTGATCCCATAAGGGGATGTATCGCAGGCTATACACACCGGCAGCTGCTCATTGAAATGGGCGAGAACAGCATTTGAAGACAACAATGCCTTGACCTCAGCAAAACTCCTTTCATGGACTTGTGTCCACTTCCAAGGAGCCTGTTTATCCAAGAGCCGGTCTAACGGCTCTGCCACTGCAGCCTTGTGAGGGAGGAAGGAATGGTAAAAATTTAGAAGCCCAAAGAAGGCTTGAAGCTCGCTCTTCGACTTGGGGCTTGGGGCCTGCTGAATCGCTTTGAGCTTAGATTCAGCAGGATGGATGCCTTCAGCATCTATGCGAAACCCCAGGAATTCAGTGGAAGTTACTCCAATTTCGCATTTTTCCTGCTTAAGCTTCAGCCCCGCTTCACGGAAATGCAGCAAAACGGACCGAAGCCTTTCAGCCAGGTTTTCGATTGATACCCCTGTGATGAGGACCTCATAGAAATATGGGTAGAGACTTCTGGCTGTGACGTCATCGTGGAGCGGGTGAAGGAATAGATCTCTGTTCCTAAATCCCGGGAAATCTTCGCTAAGAGCCCAGAAAGGGCTTTGCCGATCCCGGAGAGATTGGTAAACTAAAGAGGAAGCTTCAGAGAAGCCGGGTGGAACGCAAACACCCGAGCAAACCGGAGCTGCACTCTTAAAATTGGCGGAGAA
>NW_015389732.1:114278-130627 GCF_001527695.2 Protobothrops mucrosquamatus | reverse complement strand
CCCCCAATCATCCTTGTTGCTCTTCTCTACACTCTTTCCAGAGTCTCAACCTTCCCAAATAAATCTTCGGGATGTCTTCATTGGAAGAGCTATTCTGGGAAAGGGAGAAAAACCCTCCAGCAGTTGTCAACAAGCAAACACTTTGAACTGCTGAACGATACGCACAAAAGTAGCCTAGAATATATGCACAAAACTAATACGCATAAAGTCAACCGCGTGCATAAAATGAAATCTTGAGTCATCTCAGACTGCTGGGATTGGGGTTGGAGGAATGCCAAGGGGTCAAATTTGGGAAGTATGGCTTGGAAACCTATTTTCCAAGTATCCAAACTCTGCAGCCAGACAGCTGCTTAAGAGGAAATCATCCTTTTTCAGAAAGCTACATCTAAGCCATGCCGTGCAGAACAGGAAACAGCATTCGGAAGTTGGTGCCTTTAGAAGCAAAACGTTCGGTTAAGAAAATATTTCTTCTCGACATGGAACAAGATTCACAAAAGCAGACTGGCCTTGAGTTTCCTCAACCCAGTTCCTGACAGCAAGGGTTTAATTTAAAGCAGGAGGATGCCAAATTCAATTTTCAGGAGTTTTCTTCCAAAATCAGGCACCCAATGGCCCAAACTGGGGGCTAGTTTTGTGTGGCTTCTCAAGAGGCAACCGGTTCTTCGTATGTTTTCGTCTCCAAGGCCCTTAATCAACTTAGTTGCTCTTCTCTGCACTCTTTCCAAAGCCTCAACATCTTTTTTTTACAATGTGGTGACCAAAAACATCAGTAATAAAAGCTAGTTTTGACATGTTTGGAATAACTTCTGAAAACCAGACTGTTAGCAAATAGTCACGTCTATTATCTGTTTGTATTCAAACTTTCTGAGCAAGAAACAAACTGTAATACAGACACACACACACACGTAATCTCTGCACTGAGTTGACCAGCTTGAAAGTTATAAAAAGGATCAAAGTTAGAACAGCCATGTTCTCTAGAGCACATACATGGCTTTGCAAAATATTCTCCAAGCAAAATAGTACATTTATATAACCCTTGTCTGTATCCCAGAAAGATTATTCAATTGCACACATTTTTTCTCCTTCCAACAGAGAAGCACCAGAATGAGTGAAAGTAGTATAATTATAACCCAACACCCTTGAATTCAAATCCATGTTTGTTCTGAAACTTCAGGAAGATCGCTCAAAAACTAGTTTTCCAGAAGCCATTCTTGGTTTATTGTGACATTAGATGCATTCACTCAAGACGCAAAGCCATACATCCTGGTTTAGCAATAGTTTCCTCCGTGGTTTATTGAATTGGTCCCATGCAGTCACACAACACACTCATGCATTCTGGTTTAGCCACGATTTCCCCCATGTTCTATTTAATCAATCGCATTGGATGCCATCACACAAATGCACATTAAAAAAAAAACCAAGCCATTCCAGTGGCGAGGAGTTTTTTTTGATGCAAAACCTGCTAGATACACAATTCAATTTTGCTTATTTTGCTAAGGGGAAACCGTTCCCGTTAACAATTGCACCCTGTTCCATCATGGCTTCCCTACTTTGGCTGGTGGCAGAGTCTGGATGAGAAGATGAGAGGGTCCCCTGCCCTCTGTTCAAAAGCAGAGAACAGCAGCTGCAGCTAAGATAAGGCGGAATTTAGAAAGGCCCCCTCCGAAAATCTTTAATTCCGTAGCTAATTTCGCTTCTCGCTCTATCCCCAGTTGAATTGCAAAGGACGAAGCTTCAAAAGCATCCAAGTTTCTCCGGAGAAGGAAGGTCTAAAATGACCCCCCAAAAATAGCTCTTACCCCAAATGAGAAGTAGGCAATGGTAAGTCTTACAGTCCTTGACTAACAAACATCCATTTAACCATGATTCAAAAGCTTCAAAAGCATCCGAGCTTCTCCCGAGAAGAAGGGAATGTCTAAAATGACCCCCCAAAAAATAGCTCTTACCCCAAATGAGAAGTAGGCAAATGGTAAGTCTTACAGTCCTTGACTAACAAACATCCATTTAACCATGATTCAAAAGCTTCAAAAGCATCCGAGCTTCTCCGGAGAAGGAAGGTCTAAAATGACCCCCCAAAAAATAGCTCTTACCCCAAATGAGAAGTAGGCAATGGTAAGTCTTACAGTCCTTGACTAACAAACATCCATTTAACCATGATTCAGAATTACAAGTTTGCCAGACAAAAGGAGCTGACGCTTTCACGCAAAGCCATGTATTCAAGTTTAGCAAGAGTTTCCTCCGTGGTTTATTGAATCAGTCACATGGGTTGCATTCACACAACGCTCCTCTGATCTGCAATCGTTGCGCCACGCGGCGGTCCCACGTTCTCCGTTGATGACCATCCCAGCCCGCTTACGACCCCCCCAACTCAAATAGCGAAAGCTGGCTTCGTTTAATCATGTCTATGTGATTGACTTAGCCACTGCATTTAGTTCATTTAATAAGGGTGGCAAAAATGGTTGTAAAAACAAATCCGGTCACGTCATTGCTCATTTAACAACTGCGTCACTTAGCGACCGAAATTCCCCGTCATAAGTCAAGGACCACACAAGCCTCAGCAACCCTTGTTCTATGCAGCCCACCTGAACCACCGGGATCTTCAAACTTGGCCCTTTGATGATTGGTGGACTTCAACTCCCAGCGTGCCTGGCTGAGGAATTCTGGGAGTTGAAGTCCACGAGTCATCAAAGGGCCACGTTTAAAGACCCCTGAGCTCCTGAACCATCAACCAACCTTTTTTGCAAGCTGCCTTCACGCAAACCATCCCCGACACTAAACCAAGGTGGGCCCTGATCCAATTTCGCACTCCTGGTGGGGGTGGGGGGGGGGTCTGGCGGTTTGGCCTCTCCAGTCAACACAGCTGTTTGCAATTTCAGCCCCTGCAAATCACTTACAAAGCGGCTCCCTGGAGCAGTCTCAATTCCTACGCGGAACGGAGACAGGAAAAGCCTTGGCCTTTTGCTCAAGTGTCTTTAACAGGTGCAGGAAGCCATATTCCATATTTAGGGCAGGCTGACAAGTGTCTGGGCCTTCGGAGTTTGGCAGAAAGTCCAGCGAGGCTGCGGAGGGAAGAGGGAAACGGCAGAAGGGATTTAGCTGAAGGAACAAAAGGCTGGGAGAGTCGCCAACCCCAAAACTTTTAATATCATTTCTAGAGAGTCCTCGACTTACAACATATAGTTGGGTTTGGGGACCGTCCAAAGTTACACCGAAAAAAAGGGACTTACGAACCTTTTTCATACTTACGACCGTTGCGGCCTCCCCCAGGGTCACGTGATCTAAATCGAGACACTTGGCAACTGACTCGGACTTACGACGGTTTGCAGGTGTGTCCCGGGGTTCACGTGATCCCCTTTTGCGACCTTCTGACAAACAAAGAGACTGGACAGCCATTTGTCTGAAATGGTATATAGGGTTTCCTGCCTGAGCAGGGGGTTGGACTAGATGACCTCCAAGGTCCCTTCCAACTTTCTTTCTTTCTTTCTTTCTTTCTTTCTTTATTTATTTATTTATTTATTTATTTTTGTTGTTAATATTGTTGTTATTGTTGTTATTGTTATTGTTATTGTTATTAAAGTCAGTAGGGAAGCCCAGATTCATTTAACGACCGTGTGACTAAATTAACAACGGCAGTCCTGAAGTTATGGCCATAATTTAGCCCGGAATTATAGCTGTTGCGGTTGTTAATCCTTGTGACTATGCCTTTTTAACCTTACTATCATTCTTTGCAGCGGCCAATAAATGAACAGGGCAGTCATTAAGAGAACGTGGCAGTTATTAAGCAATCTGATTTATCCAGTGGTTGTTTTTTGGCTGGAAACCGGAAATAAAACGCTGGAAACCGGCAAAAAAAAGTAAAAAAAGTGTGGTTATGTGACTGCAGGACGCTGCCATAAAGGCGAGCCAGTTGCCAATCGGATATCCGAGCTGTGTTTGTGACTGTTGTAACTTCAAAACTGAGTCCTAAATAGCTTTCATAACTTCAAAGTGTCTCTAAACAACCGGACAGTAAGTGTAATCAGATGCTATGTTACACCAAATGTTGGCTTGTTTGCTGGTTACGAGGGCTGGCTAGCCTCACTCAAGGGCTCACATCAAGCTACAAATCAAAACATTTCAGTCTGTGTGGACTCTTCCCTGAGCTGTGGGAAAGATAACAGAATGTCAAAGTTGGAAGGGACCCTGGAGGTCTTCTAGTCCAGCCCCCCTGCTCAAGCAGGAGACCGTTTTTGACAAAAGGTTGTTAAAAGCCTCCAGTGTGGGAGCATCCACAACTTCAGAAGGCAAAGCCATTCCATTGGTTAATTGTTCTCCCTGGCAGGAAATTCCTCCTTAATTCCAGGTTGCTTCTCTCCTTGATGAGTTTCCATCCCTTGCTTCTTGTCCTGCCTTCAGGGGCTTTGGAGAATAGCTTGACTCCCTCTTCTTTGGGGCAGCCCCTCAATTATTGGAAAAACGAAGCTATGTAGGCCATCTCAAAAGGGAACCAGCATCCCACATGGATTTTCATAACCAGGCAAGTCTTGGTGATCCAATTAAATGTGCAAAAAAAAATTAAATAAATCTATCTTCAAAGGCCGGCTTGCGTTCTATTGCACAGCAAACAGAATTCTTTGCAAACAGGACCCGGTCAAAAATGGACCTTCTAGGGCTGGAAGGACAAATCTCTATGGAGGATGAAGATGAGGATTAAGGATAACCAAGGCAATCCGCCTCCAAGCCTACTTCCCACCCAGCCCATGTCCCCAAGAACCGTGCCCTGCTCAAGATGCAACCCCACTCTCTGCACAGTGTAGCAGATCGATTCGTAGTAGTTTCCCTTCCCCAAGGATTCACTCATGCGGTGTAGGGATTGATTGCCGGAGGAGGGTGAATCCGGGTGGAGGGTGGAGGGCATAAGCTAGATTTGGTGGTAGGAAAGAAAAATAAACACTCTTAACACAGAGGTCCCCAACCTTTTGGGCACCGGGGACTGGTTCCGTGGAGAGAGGTTTTTCCGCGGACCGGAGGGTGCATGGTTTTGTGTGCTGCCTGCATCCCGCGGATGGGGCTTTGCTTGTTTGTGTGGACCGGGTTGCTGGCATGCCACAGCCCGGTACCGGTCCACGGCCCGGGGATTGGGGACCCCTGCTCTAGCCTCACAGAAGTTGCAAGAGATTCAGTCTGGGTCTGCAAAGGGTCCAAATGTGTCTGGGAAGATTATAGTTTCCCTATAAATACCCATCAGCTACCAACATTGAGCAACAGATCCACAAGTGAAATTCCTAAAGGGCGTCAATCCCACCAAACTGCACCCTGTGCAAAAGAATTCGCTTTATTCCTAATGTGCCCTTTACACATTATATGCATTAGGTAATGCACACTTTTTAAGGCACCTACTCTCTGCACACTGTTAATGGGTGTTTCTTATCTCAGGGGTGTTTCAATACCGAATTGCAGAATAACAGAGTTGGAAGGAAGGGACCTTGGAGGTCTTCTAGTCCAACCCCCTAGCCAAGCAGGAGACCCTATTGCCAGGGGTCTTCAAACTTGGCCCTTTTATGACTTGTGGGCTTCAGCCAGCGAGCCAAGAACGGGGCAGGTAAACCCCGAACGCTATGTGTTCAATCAGATTTAAACCTGGTTTTTCAGCCGCTTTAAAATAAAGGCACTCCTCATTTAGCGACTGCCTCGTCTAGCAACCGTTCGGAGTGACCACGAAGACGTATCCTCACATTTAACACCTTCGCAGATCTGTAAAGCAAAAGGAAGCTGCGCATTGTAAGCACAGGTGTCAATCACCAAGGGCAAATCCAGGATCATAAAATACAGCTTACCATATGCCCAGCTCAGCTTAAGTTGGCATGAGCGTTTAATAATTCCCTCCTTTATTTCTGTGACTACAACAGATTACGCACGCACACTTGCTAAAAATCGGGGGTTTTGAATTTTTTCCAACCTGTTAAATTTAAAAACAACAACAATAATAATAATAGTAATAAATCCAAAATCTAGAATATGAAGGAGCAAACAGACCGAAAATTGGCTGAAGGCAAGTAAACTGTTTTTTTGCTCTGAATCTTTTACAAAGCCGATTTCACCCCAAAACCCCGTTCCACTTCTCCCAAAAATCAATTCCTTCCCTCTCCAGACGGTTGTGATTTCATGTGTTCTGTTACTCCGGCCCAATTTTTTTTATGGCACCCTGTCAAAAAACCGCCAAGGCGGGGAAGAAAACAAGCAAGAAATGAGATGAAGCGGAATCTATCCGAAAACCTCAAAAGCTCTTTTGTTCCAGTCGACTGCTGAAAAAATGAAAGAGAGGAGGGGGGGGGGAGGCCTAAAACTTCACTCTTCCCCCCCTGGAGCCAGGCAAACTTCTGAAGTAGATTTAAGAATATCTCACTTCTCTTCTTTAAATGCAGGGGCCTAGAAAGTAGCTTCATTAACACCAACATCTTTGAACCACTTCCCACGTATGGCAAAGGGGCACCGTATAATCAGAATACAGATGGAAGGGACCTCAGAGGTGAAGATCAGGTTGGGGGGACGAGTTTGTCCTCTAGGATGTGGTAAAGTCTGTCAGAAAGGAATTTTTGAAGTTCCCTACCTCGTAGGTGTTGAAGACCACCGTTCGACAAGGTGACCAATTAACAGGAGTGACAGTCCTGCAAAGAGGAATTAAGGTCCAACGAAGAGAGGAACTACTCAAAGGTAGGCAACGAAGAGCTCCTGCCTTCTGGTGCTTTGGAGAATAGTTTGACCCCCTCTTCTTTGGGGCAGCCCCTCAAATATTGGAAGACCGCTATCACGTTGCTCCTATTCCATCTTTTCTCCAGAATAGCCATACCCAATTCCTGCAACCGTTCTCCATGTGTTTTAAAGTCTCCGGGCCTTTAATCATCCTAGTTGCTCTTCTCGGCACTTTTTCCAAAGTCCCAACTTCTTTTTTGGAACGTGGGTGACCCAAACTGGATGCTGCATTCCAGGTGTGGCCTTACTAAGGTTTTATAAAGCGGTACTAATACTTGGCGTGACTTTGGTTTTGTGCCTCTGAATCCTTGGAGAACTATTTTAGCAACCTTTAAGCCACGCAGCAGGTTAAGTCACTGACTGCTTGAGATTTTCCCAACAGTCTCCCATTTCATCATCCGAGTAATCCTTGCTTGCCATAGGCAAATAGGTGAGCATCTCTGGAGCAAGCCGCCTTGCTTGTGAGAATTGCGCCTGCCTCTCCCCAATTTCCAGCAGGAAGCAAACCTGGCTTAATCAAGGCTCCGTTTTGAATTAGTGGCAAGTTACAGGGTTATCTAATTCTTCCGTCACAATTGCTCCCAATGCCTGTTACCTTAGCAACGGACCAGAAAGTCATCTTCACAGATCCAGAGCATCTCCCTTCTGGATATGTATCCAGATTTTGCATTTTTATTTTATTTAAAAAAGGAGATTGTTCAAAGTCAGTCAGAAATGCCCAGCGTTGAAATCAACCATGATTCAGAATCTCTCAGTGTGGACGCAATTGCCACAAACGTTTTGCTATTAAAAGTCAAACTCAGTTTTTAACTAAGCACAGATGCACCCAGATTCAAGCAGCCACTTAACAACTGAGGCGAGAAAGGTCGTAAAATGGGGCAAAACTCCGGTTAACAACATAAATTTTGGGCTCAGGTCAAGGACAGCCTACAGACTACTTAATCAAATGTGGTCTCAGAACAAGCCAGCCAATTCACACATTGGGGGGGGAAAAGGCCAAGAATGGGCGAGAAATTGCATTTTTGTCCAAAATAAAAGAAATAAAGCAGTTCTGGCATCTGCTGTGTAGCTAAGGGGCACAAGCTGGGAAACAGGAGAGTACAATTTGCCCACTGCAGAATGAAGTAACAGAACCCCAAAAACAATTTGCAAAAAAAACCCCACCCCTGCGTGCATGCACGCATGCATGTACATACTTTACAGTCCAAGACAGAATCGGACACATGGACATCCGAGCCTTGGCCGCTGGTGAATTCTTGACTAAGCACACACCAGAGGCTTGAACACAGCCAACCTTTCAGGTGTCCCACTGCACCACACACACACACACACACACAAGTCCTCCAAAAGCGGCTGTCACCAATTAAAAACCCTCGTTCATGGCCTGGAGCGCTGGAGACAACCCCAGGCGGTTTTAATGACATCTCTAAATAATTTTGACAGCAAAATTACTTATCTCCTCTCACCCTTACTCTGCCCTTGACACATTGCTAACAAGACGGGACACTACCTCCTCTTGCCCTTCCTTCCCATGTATTAATTTATTTCTCTCCCCTCTCACCCCCCCAGACGGTCCAAATGTTGGTTTGTTTTCAGCCGGGCAACCGGCGTGCCTGAGATCCATTTTTCAGCTGGGCGATGGAATGGCTAGGAATTAAAGGAAAAAAGGCTCCATTTTTTTTTTAATCCAGATAGTCCTCGACTTACAAGACCGTTTGAAGTTACAACACCCCTGGAGAAAGGGACTTGTGACCGTTTTTCACACTTACGACCGTTGCAGCGTCCCTGGGGTCACGTGATCAAAATTCAGATGCCTGGCAACTGACTTGTATTTGTGACGGTTGCCGTGTCCCGGGATCACGTGATCCCCTTTTGCAACCTTCTAAGGAAAGTCAATGGGGAAGCCAGATTCACTTAACAACCGGGTTACTAACATTAACAGCTGCAGTGATTCATTTACCGACGGTGGCAAGAAAGGCCGTAAAACGGGGCAAAATTCCCGTAACGACATTCTCGCTTGGCAGCAGAAATTGTGGTCTTAAGTAGAGGACTGTCTGCATTCCGAATCCCAGGAGATATACATGCTGGCTCCTTGGACTATACTACAAACCATGATTGTTGGGTTGTTCTCCTAAGCCACACCCATGGTTGTCGGTGGATCGAGAGCCTACCAAACCAAAGTGAGCCAAGCCACTATATTGTTTACGGGCCTAACTTAGGATAGGTCCATGTTTTAATGGGAAAATAACAGAAGGGCTGACTTGGCAAACTACACTGTTTTTTGTTTTTTTTACTTTGATTTAATCCAGGTGATGAACCTGATATATCATATTGCAAATTGACACATATTAATAGTGTGCAAACTCTGCCCACTCCACATCCCTGCAAATGACAATGTGCATGTGTACGTAGCCTGCTACTGCTAGTTATTTCTCCCACCACACATCATTACCCACAACAGGTTTTAAGGCAGACCAGCATGATTATCTCAGTACTGCAGACAGGGGGAGCCCAAGAGCAATCGTAATTCCTGGTACAAATGCTGATTTATCCAACAGCTCTACTGTTTATTACTTGGGGGCATTTTTAATACTTGTAATAAACAGCGAATTGAGGGGGTCCTTGGTGCTCTCTGGGTTGGGTGGTTTTCTTGCAGACGTTTCATGACCCAACTAGGTAACATTATCAGTGCTAGAAGGGAGTGGAATTACCTCTTCAGTGCTCTGATGATAGTTACCTAGATTGGGTCATGAAACATCTGCAAGAAAACAAGCAAGGTCAGAGAGCACCAAGGACCCCACAGTCCTCCTCCTCCTCCTCCTCCTCCTCCTCCCACCACCCCACTCCTTTCTAGCACTGATGATGTTGCCTAGATTGGGTAATGAAATGTCTGTGAGAAAGCCACCAAGCTCAGAGAGCACCAAGGACCCCACAGTCCTTGTCCTTGTCCTCCTCCTCCTCCCCCTACCCCACTCCTTTCTAGCACTGATGATGTTACCTAGTTGGGTCATGAAATGTCTGCGAGAAAACCAAGCTCAGCTGAGCAGGGGGTTGGACTAGATGACCTCCAAGGTCCCTTCCAACTTTATTATTATTAATAAAAATTATTATTATTATTATTATTATTAACAACAACAACAATAATTATTATTATTATAATCCTCCTCCTCCTCCACTCTGCAAACCCCACTCCCTTCTCGCACTGAGGATGTTACCTAGCTGGGTCAGGAAACGTCTGCAAGAAACCCACCCAGCTCACAGCTCACCAAGGGACCCCTCACGTCAACCCCGAGCTACAAAATACAAATATTCCCTTTTGATCAGTAAGCAGCGACCTGAAACAGCTCAGAAGCGTCTCTGTTCCCCCTGCCTGGAAACCCAACGGCGGCGCAATTATCTCTCTTTTTCCAAGCCTGCCTCCCCCCCCTTCCGGAGTAAGGGCACACCTGGGGACTTACCAACCACCCGCGGTTTAGTACTTGCACCCATTCCTGCCCCCAATAATGGCGGGGGGGACGCAGAACCTCAACCCGGCCGGCCAGGCGTTTAGCCAGCTTGGGGGGGGCTTCTATCTCTCCCCCCCCTGCATCAGGAAAGTGGTGGGAAGGGGGCCGGACCCAGAGTTGGGAAAGTGAAAGGAGCCGCTGACTTTCCCCCCTACTCACTCCGGGTGGCGAGGGGGGGGGACCCAACGCGCTGCCCACTGCTTCTTTGGCTGGACTTCGGTGCAGAAGCGCCCACGTGCGCCATGGGACCCGACCCGGCGGCAGCCGCCCCCGCTCCCTCCACGCAGCCAGCTCCGGAGAGGGGCCGCGCCTGCGGGCTTCTTCCTCCGGCTGCGAAACCGGCCGAACCGCCTCGGCTCTCCGGCTGGCAAACCCCGCCGTGACCTCGCCGGCTGAATGCGGGGGGGGGGGAAGAGGAGGGAGGGAGAGAGGGATGGACGGGTGAAGGGAGGGAGGATGGAGAGATGGAGGGAAAGATGAAGGAATGGGGGAGAGGGATGGATGGATGGATGGATGGAGGAGTGAGATGGAGGGATGAAGAATGGAGGGATGGAGGGTGATGGAGGAAAGATGAAGGAACAGGGAGGGAGGAGAGGGATAAATGGAGAGATGGATGAATGGGTGAAGGGGTGGGATGGAGGGATGAAGAATGGAGGGAGGGAAAGATGAAGGAATGAAGGGAGAGAGGGATGAAGAATGGAGGGAGGGAGGGATGAATGGAGAGACAAATGGAGGGAGGAATGAAGGAATGGGGAAGGATGGAGGGAGGGAGGTATAGATGAAGGAATGGAAGGATGGAGGGAGAGAGAGAGAGAGAGACAGATGGAAGGAGAGATGAAGGAATGGGGAAGGATAGAGGGAGGGAGGTATAGATGAAGGAATGGAAGGATGGAGGGAGAGAGACAGATGGAAGGAGGGACAGAGGGATGAAGGAATGGTGGGAGGGATGAATGGAGGGGGAGGGAGGGATGGAGGGAAAGATGAAGAAATGAGGGAGGGAGGGAAAGATGGGTGCGAAGCTCCAGCCTCCAATTCTGGAGGGGGCTGCAACAGCAGCTATTATTGCCCCAACCTTGCAAACTAGAAATCCCAGCGCCTCACTCCAACTGGTCCTGCCGCTGGACAGCTGCTCAAGGAGGGCCTCGTCCACACAGCCTGCTGACCCCTCACTGAATCAACAAGGGTTGACCCAGGACTCCGAGCAACACACAAGCTGTCCAGGGACAAACCTTGACTCAGCCTAGCAGGTTGGACAAGGCAAGGAGCAGTAATTCCAGAGGAGGTTGTGGGAACCGTGACTCTCTGTAGTGCCTATTTAACAAGGCAAAACTCCTGGTTGGTTTATCATTCAGCAGGTTGTGTGAACCTGGAACCGCAACTTAATAAACAAGGGGGGGGGGGTTTAAGCCGTTTGGCACACACACACACACCAGGCGCTGTTGTCATTTCATCCGATCTTAAAGGAGCTGTTTTCCAGCTGTCAACAGGGCGGCGGTTGCTTAAACAAACACTAATCTGTCGGGGAGTCCGAGCTCTAAACAAACCAAGTTAAACAAACCTGCAAGCCGTCAAGATCTCCGACATACGGAAGCCAAGAGCTGATTCTTTTAGAGGGCGGCTCCATATTTCAGGACGGGCACCTTGTGAGCAAAGCATTCGGCTGAATTTTGGCGTTGGAACCACAGACAGTCCTTGACTTACAACGGTTCGTTTAGCGACGGTTCAAAGTTACAGCACGGGTGACCATTTTTCACCCTTGCCGCCGCTGCAGCATTCCCCAGAGCCACGTGATCAAGTTGTTAAGTGAATCGCACGGTCGTTAAGCAAGTCTGGCTCGCCCCTCCCCCGCCCCACTGAATCGGTTTGCGGGAAGGTCTCCAATGGCAACCGCGCAAATCCGGGGGACGCGGCAACGATCCTAGACACGGGCCCGTCGCTGGTGCCCAATTTGTGATCGCGTTCACTGTGGGGATGCTGCGACGGTCACAACTGCGAGGACTGGCCGTAAGCCACTTTTCTCAAGAGTCGTGGAATCAATGGTGGTTAAGTCATGGATTACCTGTGTACCACACCATTAAAAACCTGCCTCTGTTCTCTTGACGGAGACGCTAGCATTTTTAAAGATGCCAGAAGCAGACGTTGGACGTTAAGCCTTCCTTCCTGACCCTTTCGGAAAAATTCTCCTATAAAACCACCCAAGTGGTTAAAACAGTCAAGAACAGAAGATTTAACCCAAAACGGAAGCGCCAATTACTCCAGGCAATAGGCAGAAACAGTGGTTGTGTTCAAACTGAAACTGGGGGGGGGGGAGAAATAATCTATGCACTCCTACCTGCACTCCTGGGCGTGCGTGTACACACATGCTACGGAGCCAGCCCAGCCTAAAATTATACACTCATCTAGTCACCTCTGACGAGTCAAGATTTAGCTCATCTTTCCTAAGGTGATTAATGGGGAGATATTTATAGATTGCTGGGTTAGTCCCATAGGAAAGTTGTGATTATTCCTGCAGGGTCTGTCTGGGATTTAAGAAGTGCATGGAAAAAAAATATATGGAATGTGATCCAGGGATGCTTATTTTAAAGGCGGGGAGGGCTTAGTATGCATAAACTACACAGAAAAGTCGTCAGGCCTCACATGTATTGCTGCATAAAGTTAGCCTTCGTTGAGTATTCAACTGTTCGGGCTTTAGGGATAGCGTGGCTGCTTTTAAGATCTTCCTGGCTAATAATTTAAACTAATTATCTCCATGGAAAACACCTTTCCAGCTCTCTGCCTAGGGAGCTGGGGTGGAACAAAAGTCCAAACGCCCCTGAGAAATGGAGGGCAAGCAAATCCTTGTAAATTTCTCTTTTTAATTAGAGACGGCGGCGCAGCTCCTTCAGATCCTCCGTTTGATCTTCCCGCTTCAGAGGTATCGCTTCCAATTCTCATTTTCGAGGCGTGTTCGTACACACCGCAGCTAATGAGGCACAACATGTCTCAATCCATGTCAGCGAGGTGTAATTTTGCCCCCACCCACCCCAGCCGTCACACCACGGTTACCTATCTCTTCTAAGGTTGGCCCAAAACTTGTGACAACAGATCCACACAAACACACACACACACACACACACACGTTGGATTCGTTTTTGGCTGAAGGGTGGTTTTAAAGTTAGAGACCTCTATAGCAGGGGTTCCCAATCCCCGGGCCGTGGACCGGTACCGGGCAGTGGCATGCCAGCAACCAGTCCACACAAACAAGCCAAGCCCCATCCGTGGGATGCAGGCAGTACACAAAACCACGCACTCTTCGGTTCACGGAAAAATCTTTCTCCAAGGAACCGGTCCCTGGTGCCCAAAAGGTTGGGGACAATGAAAAATGTGCCACTCACAGATGTTCAGAATAACAGAGTTGGAAGGGGCCTTGGAGGTCATCTAGTCCAACCCGCTGTTTGAGCAGGAAACCCTATACCATTCCAGACTCGTGGCTGTCCAGTCTCTTCTTAAAAGCCTCCAGGGATGGAGCACCCACAACTTCTGATAAACAGATAAATGGTAAAAAGATAAAAGAATCCCTGCGGATTGTACTCCACTAAGCCAATCCATATTTTTCATGATATTTTGGGATAAAATTTGAGGATCTGCTTACCCACTTATGGGCTTAATCCATGAATGTATAGGAGAAATATATAGATACTTTAAAAAAATATTACCATATAAGCACATCGATGGAAAAGCCGAACTCAAATTTTTGGGGTACATTTTAGCACCTACAATTCTTGGCTTATCAGCAAGTATAT
The DNA here is from genome assembly GCF_001527695.2 of Protobothrops mucrosquamatus. Taxonomy (NCBI): domain Eukaryota; kingdom Metazoa; phylum Chordata; class Lepidosauria; order Squamata; family Viperidae; genus Protobothrops; species Protobothrops mucrosquamatus. Next base: position 116,607 of record NW_015389732.1, on the reverse strand, counting down.
ATGGTATATATATTTGCTGGCTCTATCTGATCCACCTAACTGAAGCATAAAAATACCCATTGAAGATCCTTGTTAGGTTTACACAGCATGTGAATCCTTACTTTGCATCATCATGTTTTATTAACACACCATTGACTGCATCCACACATTAGACCAAGTCATAAATTTATCATTTGCAAGACTGGAGTCACGCCGGATCTTAAAGACACACACACAGACAGACACACACACAAAAGGCAAACATTTAGAATTGAATTGTACATTCAACCCGGGAATTTATTTTCAGCATAGGCACTGCAGAGAATTCGCCTTCAGATATAAAAAGATCTACTGCTTAGCTACGGTATCTCCAAGCTTCCTCCAAGCATTTCATCTCGCTTCTTTTTAAAATCTGTTCCTCGTTTCTTTTCCCAGATGTGCTTTAAAAATAAGCAACGCCAGACATCTGTTTTTTTTACCAGCCTTACAAGTGATGTACGCAATTCGAATCCCAGGGGGGTTTTCTGAAATGCCAAATTCTTCTCTCTCTCTCTTTCCTCCCCCCCCCCGCCACGAAGACCAGCATCTGACTTTGATTGCAAGACCGATGATGCCAAACTGAATGGCAAAACTTGGTATGGATGCCCCCATCGGAAAGTGGTGAGGCCAGTCTGTAGCCACACACACACACAGAGACAAACACACACCGCAATGCAATGCAAACCTTGCCATCTGCACACCACACCTGCCACCTGAGCGGCAGTCCATCAAACCCAATTTCCCCTCTGCCTCCATAGTCCCCATCCAGCTTTTCCTCGCTGCAGGATCCGCTTTCAGCCCCCAGCTCCAAAATAGCACCACATCCTTATGAAATCATAAGAAGTCGATAAACGTTCGGCGGCATCAGCAGCCTTGATTTCCTTTCCAAACCTTTCTTCCCTAAAGCATCTCTGGTGGACCAGCAGATCTGAATTTTGTGAGGTTTCTGTTCAACACTGTTGCAAAAACAGGGTTCTACTCAACACCTTGCCAACATTTGTACGTTTCCAAAAACATGCAAAACTTGAAAAGGGGGAAAAAAACAACAAGAGAGGCAACAGTAGTTTTCCCAGACAAAGATGCTTCCAATGCCTACGTGGAAGCAGCTGCTCTCAAATACATTCAACTGCATGATTTATATATATATATATTACAAAATCTGGAGAGCTTTAAAAAGCAGCCAAAACACCTCCTTCCCCCAATACTTCTAAGCAGTGGAGGTGATCTTCTGAAGATCAAGTTCTTCCTCACTGACCCCAAAGGGCAGTTAAGAAATAGGATGGATGGATGGATGGATGAATTTTCCCAAATAAATAAATAAATGCATTTCCCCTCTCCCCGTCCACTTCTTTTAAATCAGAAGCGGTCCGCACAGCTGGAGGTTGAATGGCTGGCAAGCCAGCAAAACCAAAACCATTCTCCCTCTACTTCTGCCCCCCTTCTCCCCCCCCTGGGAAAAATGGCCTTCCATAAAACCCGGTCCCAGTTGCCAAAAAGGTTGGGGGGGGCCCTCGCTGCATTAAATGACAGGCTTAATCCAGAAAAATAATAATAATAAAAAATACAGAAGCAGCAAAAACATGGCATAAAGAGGAGAGGAAGAAAAAAACAATCTGGGTTCTTTTTGGAGGGGGATTGAGGGTTTTTTTTTTCACGATCATCTTACCACTGGAGACGAAATTCGACACCCAGGGCAATCACAGATTGGTGGATGTACCTGTAAAATTCCTTTGGACATAAGCGTCTTCAAACTTTTCCCTGGGTGCAGGAAGAAAGGGGGAGGGGGGGGAAACGGGGGGGGGAAAGGGGCAGAGAAAGAGAAAGTGATTATTAGGTTGGTTTGGAGAAGAAGGCTTCGTACAAAAGACGCCAGCCCCACTTTCCCCCCCCCTCTCCCCGACGCGGCCCCTCCAAGCCCCCCACTCGCTCCTTAATTGAACTCTCTCCCGGTGGAAAGGATGAAAAGAAAGCGTGCCCCCCACCCTCATTAGCCCTTAACTAATCCTCTTAGGAAGAAAAAGAAGAAGAAGAAGAAAAAAAAAAAGCTTGGCCAGACTGAAAAGGTGACTAATGGGGAGGGGGGGCTGGGAGGAAGGGCCGGGCTGCCTTCCCCCCCTCCCTTCCCCCATTCAAGATGCAGTTTAGAAGGGCTACTATGTCCCCCCCCCAACGACCAACCGACCGCGAAGGCTGCGGAGGACGGAAGGGGCGAACAAGCCCCCCCCCCCCCAAGGCAGAGACGAGGTTGCGGACTGAGGCTTCATTAGAGTGGCGGGCCAGCGGTGGGGGGAGGCAGCCCCCTTCTCTCGCT
>NW_015389732.1:103370-111542 GCF_001527695.2 Protobothrops mucrosquamatus | reverse complement strand
GGACCAGAATTAGCGACGGGTTGTTAAGCGAAGCGGTCACTAAGCGAAACTGCAACGGTGCTTATGATCTGACTTCAGCTTTCCTTTGCTTTGCAGACCTGCAGCGGCCGTAAGCGCAAGGATGGCCACCGATGTCCCTTTCCCGTCACCATCGTGAGTGCAAACGGTCACTGTGCAAGGCAGTCGCTAAGTGAGGACTATCTGTGGGAAACACAGCCTTGTTTCTTATCCTCACTCCCTACGTGCCTAGCCCAAACAACCACTTTATTGTCTGGATTGCGTTCTCTATTCCATGAAACAATTGCCATGTGTTTGGTAAGCTTCAGATTGCAGTGTTGGACATCCTGGTCCTAAAACAGGGGTCTTCAAACTTGACCCTTTTGATGACTTGTGGACTTCAACTCCCAGAATTCCTCAGCCAGGCACGCTGGCTAGGGAATTCTGGGAGTTGAAGTCCACCCATCTTAAAGTCGCCAAGGTTGGGAAACATTGCTTTAGAGCAGGGGTCTTCAAACTTGGCCTTTTAATGACTTGTGGACGTGCACGTGCACACTGGCTGAGGAATTCTGGGAGTTGAAGTCCACAAGTCATCAAAGGGCCAAGTTTGAAGACCCCTGTCCTAAAACATCTGTCCTGGGTCACCACGTCCCCTGATCTGCAGTTGACCCAATCCAGATGTTCTGACATGAAAAACAGCCGGATAAATTATCAACCCATAATCAGTGCATGAAAAAGGAAATGGACGACCCACACCCTGCCTTTGGGGGTTAACTCCCCACTGAAGAAGCAAGGAGCTGATTTTAGCTTTGGGCTCATAACCCCAGGATGGGGCGGAGGCAAAGGACTTTGGCGAAATAGATTTTAATTGCCAGCCTTGTGGCTTCCATTAAAAAAAATGGGGGGTAGGTTTTAACATCTCACATTTGTACACCTCCTAGCTGGCTTGCCAAAAATGTCCAAGAGAAAAGAAAGGACACAGGTAGTCCTCGACTTACGACCACAATTGAGCCCAAAGTTTCCGCCACTAAGCAAGGCCGTTGTTGAGTGAGTTTTGCTCCATTTTATGACCTTTTTGCCACTAAGCAAATTGTGTCTCCCCAGTGAAGGTGGAAACACATCTATCTCTCCCTCCTTCTCTCTCCCTCTCCCTCCTTCTCCCTTTCTTTTTCTTTTTCTATATCTCTTCCTCTCTCATTCTCTCCCCCTCCCCCCTCCTCCCTCTCTTTCTATATCTCTTCCTCTCTCATTCTCTCCCCCTCCCTCTTTCTCATTCTCTCTCCCTTTCATTCTCTCTCCCTCTTTCTCTCTCCCTCCTCCCTCTCCCTCCCTCTTTCTCTCTCCCTCCTTCTCCCTCTCCCTCTCTCATTCTATAGCTCTTCCTCTCTCATTCTCTCTCCCTCTCTCTCATTCTTCCCCTTTTCTTTCTCTCTGCTTTTCTCTCATTGTCTTTCTCTCCCTCCTCCCTCTCCCTCTCATTCCTTCCCTCTCATTCTCTCTCCCTCTTTCTCTCTCTTTCTTTCTCTCTCCCTCTCCTTCTCTCTCCCTCCCTCCTCCCTCTCTCTGTCCTTCTCTCTCTCTCTCTCTCTCTCTCTCTCTCTCTCTCTCTCTCTCAGAATAAGTGTTGCAAAACCAGTTTTTCAAACCCCGTCTTGCTTCTGTTCAAACACCACCTGCGTCAGGGGAGCACAGCAAATACGGGAGACATTCTTTAAAATCTTTGAGTCAGAGAAAGTCCCTTCCAGTCATCGGAGGAAGAGCCACGCTCTCCAAGGGCTCCACCTCATGTCCAGAAACAGCCTTTAATGTTATCCATTTATTTATTCAGTTTACAGACGTCTCTCTCTGCCTCTTGAGATCAGTAGGAATTTCACATTCAGCCCAACGACGGGTCTTAGAAAGTTATCCAGAGTTCCAGTATTCAACACCTGAAGAAGCAAATTCTTATAAATCATCGTAGAGGTAGTCCTCGGCTTACAACCGTTCATTTAGTGACCACTCCAAGCTACAACAGCATTGAAAAAAGTGAGCTATGACCATTTTCCACACTTACGACCGTGGCCGCATCCCCAGGGCCACGTGACCAAAATTCGGCTGCTTGGCGACAGAAATTTGGGGCGTGCGTTGAGGACCACCCTTGATCGACAGGGAGGTGGGGGTTGATCGGCTTTTCTGCTGGGCTGCTTTATTTTTTTCGCAAACCGTCCCGGAGTCACCGCGAGCGAGTTGGGCGGCCCTACGAAATTCCCTTAAGAAAAATGAAATTTTCAAAAAACGAAATGATTGACGGAGGAGGAGGAGCGCCACAAGACGGGGCCCGTTTCCCTTGGCAGCTTCCAAGGCTGCTGCGCGCGGCAGTCCCTCGGAGACTTCAGAAGGCATCCAGCTGTTGCAGAAAGAGCCTCCACAGCTGGGTTTCTTTTTGTTCTGAGCGGTGCAGACGCAGACCCGTGAAGGCTGAAGATTCAAAGCCCCCCCGGGCTGGCGGGGCGGACGAGAGAGGTCAGACTTGCCTACAGCCAGATTGCTTCATTAAAGGAGACACACTGCCAGCAAGCGGCACAAGAGAGGCAGCCAGGCCTTTGTGGGGTTCCTGGGGGGGAGTGGGAGGGGGAGGTCGGAAGGGTCCAGACAAGGAGGGGCCTTCCTTTCCTTTTTCTAAGGAGAACTGGGGGGAAAAAAAGGCCGCTTTAATCCACTGGATTAATGGCAGAACCATCTTCTCTCTCCAAAATGGCTAAATGCGAGAAAGTTTTTGCTCCGCCGGATTTGGTGGGAATCCTTGATGATCTGATGGGAGCCGCCACAGGAGGAGTTCTGCTTGTTTATTCGGGCCTTATTTCTTGCTTTTAATGTTGTTCCCCAGGCAAAGGATTAATTGAACTAAACTGTTGCCACAGCAACCCTAGAAATACGTGGCTTTAATCAGACGAAACTCGGACGGGATCAGAAGGGAGACGGGAAGACCACAAAGCAAAGCAAAACAAAAAAACAAATCAGGGCTGGGCGAAGCAAGCAGAAGCCGATTCCCCGTGTCAATCATATTGTAGAATGTCCCAAAAGTGCTTTTTTCAAGAGGCAACTGGACTTTCTTGTTTTTCCTTTGAAGACGTTTCTCTCCTCATCCAAGAAGCTTCTTCAGCTCTGACTAGATGGTGGGGAACGGAAGGGTTTATATTCCTGGTTATTTGCATTCTTTGAGAGAGTCGTTGTGGTCACTTGGAGGCTTGTCTGTGTCCTCAGGGTCACCTGAGTGGTGCAAATGGGTGTGGAGCCTTCTTGGCTGCAGGATGTTTTTCTGCCCTGGGTCCCTTCCCTGTTGAAGACGACGGGCGCAGGATGATGGGGATGAGTCTGTGTTGTCTGCCTCTCCAACTGAAGTACAACATGGTTTCTGGAGTCTGCCATGTTTTCTGGAAGTCCGTTCACACTCCCGCACCCTTCGGAGGGTGTTCATCATCCAAAGTGCATGGCTTAAATGACCTGGATGACTGAGAATCTCCACGGACATATTGCAGAACTTAAATTCTGTCGGTTTGGAATAGCAAGCCCGTCCCATTCCAACGACCGAATCGGAAGCAATCAACCCTTTGGAAAAAGCAGTGTTGTGTGCGGGCACAGCCTGAGTCGTTGGCATTGTCGGCCACCACCAGATGAGATAATTCTACTTTATTATAAAGCTACACTGAGAGAAGTTTACAAGTCTGAGAGTACAAAACTTGCACTGTCTCTTTTAGAGTCTTGGATTCCTTTCCGAGTTTCTCTACCTCAGGGGTCTTCCAACGTGACCCTTTGATGACTTGTGGACTTCAACTCCCAGAATTCCTCAGCCAAGAGTTGAAGTCCACAAGTCATAAAAAGGCCGAGTTTGAAGACCTCTGCACTACCTGTTATGCAGCTGTGGGCTATGCAGTCTCTTATCTGACCACCCTTGCCAGCAAAGTCAATGGGGAAGCCCAGATCCGCTTAACGACGGAGTGGGCGCGACTCACTTCACAACTGCCTTGTTTAGTGACGGAAATTTTGGTCTCCCAAATCTCCAAATTTTGATCCAGTTGTGTTTGTAAGTTGAGGACGTTACTGGAAGCAGGAGGCACTCTCACATTTCGGGGCCAACACAGAATGAGTTATTTAAACTGATACAACTTCTGCACACACACAAAAAAAGAGAAAAATGGGATGGGATGGGATGGGATGGGATGGAATGGAATGGAATAGAATAGAATAGAATAGAATAGAATAGAATAGAATAGAATAGAATAGAATAGAATATGGGAAGAATATGGGAAGAATAGAATAGAATAGAATAGAATAGAATAGAATAGAATAGAATAGAATAGAATAGAATAGAATAGAATAGAATAGAATATGGGAAGAATATGGGAAGAATATGGGAAGAATAGAATAGAATAGAATAGAATAGAATAGAATGCAGGATAGGATAGGATAGGATAGGATAGGATAGGATAGGATAGGATAGGATAAGAATAGAATAGAATAGAATAGAATAGAATAGAATAGAATAGAATAGAATAGAATAGGAGAAAAGGAACAGAACAGACTAGAATAGAATAGATAGAATAGAATAGAATAGAAACGTATTGTTACTTTAAATGTACAGTAATCAGCATACATTAAAATCAGCTCTCAAAAGCTAACCATTACGCATATACCCACAGACACACACATATACGACGCAGAGAAACATCATGGTCTACTTCGAGTGTGTACATACGCATGGCGGAAGAAAAGAATCCCGCGAATTTAGAAAAAAGGCTTCAACCATGCAGGAATCCTCTATTTCAATAAATTATCTATGAAAAAAAATAAGTGGGTGACCAAGAGACCCCCCTCTCCTTTAGGAATGTCTGTGTGACCTGGGCAAGTTCCATATTCTTTCCTCGGCTCGGCGGGTCCGTTCTGACCAGCCATCCCACAGGGCCCATTCACAGACAGACAGGCCTGCCATTAATCAATAGCAAAGCATAAGTCTCTGATGACAGGCCTGGGTGGGGGCGGCGGGGGGGGATCACACCCACGTGCAAGCAGCCAAGTGCTGGGACTGTGCAGCAGACTAGAGGAACCGTCTGGAGGACGTAAGTCGGTTGCACCAGGCCGAGTCTGCCCATCAGTCAAAGTGGACATGCATTAAGAGCCTGTTTGTAGCCAGGGCAAAGGGGCAACTGATCTAAAATACAAGGTTTTTTTTTAAAAGAACTATTAATAATAATCTCTATTGGGATTTCCCCCCATCGCTTCTGCCTTTGTTCAAAGGGAGAAATTCTGCGAAAGAGATGACCTGACATCTGGGATATAAGAAATTATGGTTATTTATTAAATGTAACCTATCCATGTGTCTGAAATGGTGTAGTAGGGTTTCCTGCCTGAGCAGGGGGTTGGACTAGAAGACCTCCAAGGTCCCTTCCAACTCAACTCTACTCTATTCTACTCTATTTTCTTTTCTATTCTATTCTATTCTATTCTTTTCTTTTCTTTTCTTTTCTTTTCTTTTCTTTTCTTTTCTTTTCTTTTCTTTTCTTTTCTTTTCTTTTCTTTTCTTTTCTTTTTTCTTTTCTTTTCTATTCCATTCCATTCCATTCCATTCCATTCCATTCCATCCCATCCCATCCCATCCCATCCCATCCCATCTCTCTTTATTCTATTCTATTCTATTCTATTCTATTCTATTCTATTCTATTCTATTCTATTCTATTCTATTCTGAATTCTATTCTATTCTTTCCTATTCTTAATTCTGGAATCTCTGTTATTAAGCGATGCGGTCATAAAACAGGACATCGCATGACTGCATTGTTTAGTGGCGGCAATCGCTCGCTTCCGGCTGCCATTGCAACCCCTTCTGGTTGAAATTACCCCACGCTCAGCACTGGTCGTAACTTTGGACAGTTGCTGAACAAAGCGGCCGTAACTTGAGGACTCCCTGAACCTCCTCTGCAAAGGGCAATTCCGAAGCTGATCCTTTGAGAAAACATCCCCGGCGGACTCAACAACGCGGCGCGTATCTTGCTGAAGGCCAAAAACGAGGTGATATTTTATCCCCTCCCAAATTTTGTGCGTCTCCAGCTTATTCTCCTTCCTCCAAAACATGAGCCTCTTTACATCTTGATGGCAGCGGCTTCCTCAGCCGCCTTAATAATCCCGGTTACGATCGTATTTATCATTTCTATGGTGACACTCAATAGCACGGTTGCAGGAGAAAAAATAAAATAAAATAAAAAGTTTCACCTTGCTCCGGGCATCAAACCACCTGCTTGTCGAAAGAGAAAATTGCAAACCACCGACTTCCTTTTGATCACCAGATTGCTGACAAGCACTTCGGCCGTCCCCAAAGCTGGCGCCCGGGTCAAACCGACATGCAAACCGGAATGGCGAGAGAGGATGGTCTGTTTACACTTGGCATTACAATTCCACGCCCTGCCCGTGACCCAGTGTGCCTTCTTCTGCAAAGAAACTAAGTTCAAAGGGACTGCGACACAACAGCAGTCTTCCAATATTTGGGGGGCTGTCAGAGAGAAAAGGGGGAGTGACACTATTTTCCAATGCACCCCAAGGCAGGACAAGAAGTAGTGTCTGGAAGTCCCAAAGGTGGTTTTTTTTTTCAAGAGGCAACTGGATTTTCTTGTTTGTCTTTGAAAACGTTTCGCTTCTCCTCCAAGAAGCTTCTTCAGCTTTGTCTAGCTAAAGGTCTGTGGATCAGAACTGAGGAAGCTTCTTGAGATGAGAAGCGAAACATCTTCAAAGACAAACAAGAAAGCCCATTTGCCGCGTGAAAAATCCCCAGGTAAATAAATGACTGAGAATCTCCATTGGCATTTAGCTCCTGGCTGGAAGATTATTATTATTGTTGTTGTTATTTCCTGACACTGGGAACAATTAATGGAACGGTTTGCCTTCTGGAGTTGTGGGTCAAAAATAGATTGTACAGTCATTGGACTGGGATGGTGTAAGGTCTCCTGCCTTGAGTAGGGGGCTGGACTAGAAGACCTCTGAGGTCCCTTCCCTGCCCTCGGATTCTATGTTCTACGTTCTGGGTTGCATCACAGAAGCTGGCATATTGGTAATAATAATAATAATAATAATAATAATAATAATAATGATGATGATGATGATGATGATGATGATGATGATAATAATAATAATAATAATAATAATAATAATAATAATAATAATAATAAAAAGTTGGAAGGGACCTTGGAGGTCATTGAGTCCAACCCCCTGCTCAGGCAGGAGACCCTATACCATTTCAGACAAATGGCCGTCCAGTCTCTTCTTAAAAACTTCCAGTGTTGGAGCATTCACAACTTCTGGAGGCAGGTTGTTCCACTGGTTAATTTTTCTCACTGTCAGGAAGTTTCTCCTTAGTTCCAGATTGCTTCTCTCCTTGGTCAGTTTCCATCCGTTGCTTCTTGTCCTGCCTTCAGGCGCTTTGGAGAATAGCTTGACTCCCTCTTCTTTGGGGCAGCCCCTGAGATACTGGAACACTGCTATCATGTCCCCCCTCGTCCTTCTCTTCGTTAAACTAGACATACCCAATTCCAGCAGCCGTTCCTCATATGGTGTCGAGGTGAAGTCCACCCTGGGCACCACTGGACTTACGACGGTAATTCCAACTCAATTCCAATCGTAAACCGAGGAGTGACTGTAAAACCTTGTTCCACCCGTTGCCGATTGGCAATGATGTGTTGTGTTGTGATGCCCTCCTATCTGATCCTTTTCTTTTTTTAAAACAGGAGAGAAATGAACTCTGCCGGAAACAAGTACATATATAAGTGCTCAAAAACCGCTTTACAACCGAATCACTTCTTCAAACAGCTGCTAATCTGGCTCTCACTCCCCTAGATTTCCACAAATCCAAGAAAAAAAGCCATTAATTTTTAAAAAGAGGGCCGAAGAAACGGCCTCTCCCTCCTTCAGCAAGACGCCCTGTCTCCAAAACACGCCAGCCAGCCCATCTCTCGGAAGGAGAATTGCGCTTAAAAGACTGCTGGGCATAATATTCTCGTAGAATCCATTTTCTAGAAGAAAGCATTAAAAGGATTCGTGCGGAACGAATTTTAAAAATCTTCAAACAATAAATAAAAAAAGAGCCACCGGCTGGGGCCAGGCCAAAACGCAAGCAGCCTGGGGTTCGAATTCTTACAACGTTGCCCAAACCC
>NW_015389732.1:80253-102889 GCF_001527695.2 Protobothrops mucrosquamatus | reverse complement strand
TTTCCACTTCACACCAACCTGCCCACCCCATCCTGCTGCAATCCCCCCCCCCAGCAGCTGCAATGGATCCTTCGGATGTAATTAACAAGCAGCCTGAGTCCTTTTGGGACACATTTAGAGCCAAGATCGGATGGGAAAATAAATGTCTTTGGGAGTTTCAGAGACATTAGCGGCGGCGCAGACAGCGGAGAGCAGCGAGTGGAAAAGAAATATAGCTTGCCGAAAGGGAGAAGGGTATTTACGTCTAGTCCCACCCCTCCTGGCACGTTGGAGAAGAAGAAAAAAAAGCAGGAAATTAAGAGCAAAAAAGCTTCGTTTTCCAACTACATCAAGTGCAGCACCACACACAGAAAGTGAAAAAGCACCAGGCATCATATACAGGCAATCCTTGACTTGTGACATTAATAATAATAATAATAATAATAATAATAATAATAATAATAATAATAGTAGTAGTAGTAGTAGTAGTAGTAATATCATTGGTAAGGACTCGATAGGTAGACAAAAATGCCATATCCAGTCTGAACATCTGGCTGACTGTGTGATGATCCTCAATAATAATAATAATAATAATAATAATAATAATAATAATAATAATAATAATAATAATAATAATAATAATGATAATGATGATGATGATGATGATAATAATAATAATAATAATAATAATAATAGAATAGAATAGAACAGAACAGAACAGAACAGAACAGAATAGATTGTAGAATAGAATAGAATAGATTGTAGAATAGAATAGAATAGAATAGAATAACAAGAGTTAGAAGGGACCTTAGAGGTCATCTAGTCCAACCCCCCCGGTCAGGCAGGAAACCCTACACCATTTCAGACAAACGGCTGTCCAGTCTCTTCTTAAAAAAAACTTCCAGTGTTGGAGCACTCACAGCTTCTGGAGGCAGGTTGTTCCACGGGATAATTGTTCTCACTGCCGGGAAATTTCAATTAGGATCAGAACGTCCGTCGCTAAATGAGGCGATGGTTAGAAGGGTCATGCCTGACTTTATGGCCTTTTTTGCCGTGTTGTTAAGTGAATCAGGTGGTCAGTGGGAAAGTCACCAAGGGTGATCACGTGACCGGCAGGACATTTTAAATACATGTCAATTATGAAGTGCCCAAATTTGGATGGGGGGGGCACTTCTATGCATTAGTCCCTTCACAACTTGGACTGTCGCTATATAAATGATTGTTAAGTCAAGATCTACCCATTCCTTTATTCATTGCTCAGGCTACAGGTGGGCTCCCTGGCAGACCAGGAGTGGTGGAGACCCACCCCTCTTCAGACCTGGAAACTCACTCAGGACACCCACGCATTTGTGCATACTCCATGTTGCAAGGAGTTAGGAATATCAGGAGCAGAATAAAAATAAACACACAGTTGCCAAGAAGTCCTAACTCTGGGGTGGTTTTTTTTTTTTTTTGTAAATATTGTGCTGCTGCAACTTCCCAAAATACTGTCACTTGGTTGAGTTGGGTGGCTATAGAAACTGAATGAATGAATGAATGAATGAATGAATGAATGAATGAATGAAAGAAAGAAAGAAAGAAAGAAAGAAAGAAAGAAAGAAAGAAAGAAAGAAAGAAAGAGAAAGAAACAGTTGTCTGGACTTTTTCAGTCCTAGGAGAAGCAGACATGTACCCAAGTGCCCATTCTTTTCTCTCCCGCCCCTCATTGTGCTTTATCTGTTGAATGCCTGTCTGCGGAGGAATGAGTCCCGGAAGAAGGAAAGCAGAAAATCTACTTCACTTAGCTGGAGCATCTTTAGTTCTTGAATGAAGCAAGTAAAAAAACCATCTGGGTCTCTCTCTCTCTCTCTCTCTTTCTCCTCCTCCTCCTCCCCCCCATCCCCTCCCCCTACCTGTTGAATGCCTGCCCCACAGGAAGGAAAGAAGATAAGATTGGCAAACTTCCTCTGGGAGATAGATAGAGAGCTACATTTCAGAAAAGCCTTGTTTCCTGAGTTTAACCCCTCTGTCGGCACAATTCGGCGACCTCTGCAGAAGGGAGCATAACACCCGTCTCAGTCACCCAGAATCAAAGCCACCAGGGCTGAGCTTAACCCAGGTTACCCCCCCCCCCTGGAGACAGGCAGCCCCACACTTTCTTCCGGACCCAGTGAACAATCTGGGGGCACCAAGGATGCAGCTTTGATGCAGAAAACAGGAAGAGACCCAGCTGCGAAGTGAGTTGACGAAGCCTTTGCTGCTCCGGATCCCCCCCCTCGTGTGGGTTGCCTGCCTGCCTGCCCCCCCGCCTGCCCCCCCTCCTGGCTGTTGGCAGCAGACCCAGAATTGCAGCCCCGCCGCCAGAGCAGGAGAGAGGTAATAAATAAAGCCCAGCAAGAGCAGCAGCGGAGCCCAGAGGGCGGCGCAGACACCAATGAGGATGCTTTTGCCTTTGGTTCTCCTCCCGGCTGCCTCTCCTCTCCTCTCCTCTCCCCGCCCAGGAGCCTGGAGCTGGCTGGGCGAAGGAAGGCGAGAAAGAAGCAAGAGGGAGGGAAGGAGATCCAGAAAGGCAAGGGAAGAAAGAAGGGGGCAAGAGAAGGAGACGGGAAGGAGGGAGGGAGGAAAGGGCAGAGAGAGGGAGACAATGAAAGGAAAGAGAAAAAAGGAGGCAAGGAGGGAGAGAAGAAAAGAAGGAAGGAAGGAAGAAAGAAAGAAAGAAGAAAGGAAGAAAAGAAAGAAAGAGAGAAAGAAAGGAAGAAAGAGAAGGAAAGAAAGAAAGAGAGAGAGAGAAAGAAAGAAAGAAAAGGAAGGAAAGAAAGACACAGAGAAAGAAAGAAAGAAAGAAAGAAAGAAAGAAAGAAAGAAAGAAAGAAAGAAAGGGGAGATAGGGGAAGGAAGGAAAGAAAAACAGACAGAAAGAGAAAGAAAGAAAGAAAGAAAGAAAGAAGGAAAGAAGGAAAGAAAGGGGGGAGAGAAGAGGGAAGGAAGGAAGAAAGAAAGAAAGAAAGAAAGAAGAAAAGAAAGAAAGAGAGAAAGAAAGGAAGAAAGAGAAGGAAAGAAAGAGAGAGAGAGAGAGAGAGAGAGAGAAAGAAAAGGAAGGAAAGAAAGACACAGAGAAAGAAAGAAAGAAAGAAAGAAAGAAAGAAGAAATAAATAAATAAATAAATAAATAAATAAAGGGGAGATAGGGGAAGGAAGGAAAGAAAGACAGACAGAAAGAGAAAGAAAGAAAGAAAGAAAGNGAAGGAAGGAAGGAAGGAAGGAAGGAAGGAAGGAAGGAAGGAAGGAAGGAAGAAAGAAAGAAAGAAAGAAAGAGGGGAGGGGGGAAGGAAGGAAGACACCAAAGTCAATCCCTAGACCCCCCTCGCCCTCTTTATTCCTCCCTAAATGCATCTGGGCCTTCTGCCTTGTAAACCCAGTCCAAGGGTTCAGGAGACCCGCAAATCCCAACACGCCGGTATATACAACAAACTCTGGTTAAGAGTTAGACTTCCTTTGTTTATCCGCAGCTACAACACAATACATCCAGCGCAAAAGTAAACCCATCAAGCTGGGTCCAGGACCAACCTTCACTGCTACTTAAAAACAGCATATTTTTTGGGGGGGGGGACTTCACAGTTCTGGGGATTTACCAAGAAGCCCCCCCTCTCTCCAACCGCCGGCTGCAGCCCATGCAGATAATTTACGATTAGATGGGAGATTATCTCCATCCTCCACGAAGCATCGATAACGGGGACAGGCTGATAAACTCAATCAACCGCCCTTAAGCAAAACACGGCTGACCCTCAGTCAGCAACTCCGGGCAACAAATGATGATTTACAAGAGGATAACTCCTAACCCCAACCTTTCCACAGAAGGGTGTGCAATGCCCTTCCCAGGCTATACAGATAGTCCTCAACTTACGAGCACAAATTCCTGTTGGTTAAGCAGAGATGTTTGTGGTGTGGTCTGCCCCCTTTTGTGATCTTTGCTGTATGTCGAGGACCACCTGTATCTACGACGGTTGCGGCGTCCTGGGCTCACGTGATCCAAACTGTCCGACTTTCCCAGCCGGCTTCCAACCAGCAAAGTCAAGGAGGGGAGCTGGATTCGCTTAACGACATGTGATTTACTTAACGACATGTGATTCGCTTAACAACCACGACCCCCAAAGGTCATAAAATCGAATAGCGATTCGCTCAACCTTGCTCAGCAGTGGAAATTCTGGTCTTGGTCCTAAGCTGAGGACTGTGCACCCTTCAACTTTGGCTACCTAGCTTTGGGAAAGGGCTGAAAAGAGCCACAAATGGTGGTTTTTCGTTTCCGCCTCTGTCTAATCCGATCCTGTTTTTCGAATCCTTCGTTGTCTCATCTGAGGATTTAGATCGGCTCTGCCGGTCAAACCTGCTCGTCCGATTCCCCATTTCATGGCCTTTGTTCTTTCAACATGCAGAAGAAGTGTTCAATATTTATTCAGATTTGAATCCTGGTAGCTTTAAGGCAGATGACGCAAACCAGCCTGCTTGGGGAGGAAAGAAAAAAAAAATATCTCCTGTTTGTTTGGAGTTTACTGCTGTGATCTAGTTGTTGAAAGGGAGACTTTTTTCCTTGGAGTCTACAAGCTCAAGCAAGCGAGTTAAGAAAAGTTAAAATGGAACTGCTAGGAGATCATCAACGCAACACAAGAGGGGAGAAATTCACAGCCAACGCAGACGAAATCGCAGTGCGTGGCTGAAAACATGGGGAAATCAACGGTCACATTTCCTTTTGGAAGTATGGCACGGGCCCGCTGCAGAGCACAGCACCAATATTACACGTACCCAAAAAAGGCAGACTTTTATCTGAATTGTGTGTGTCTACAAAGCTGTTGACTTCCAGGCTTTTTTCCCGGGAAGCAGGAAGACAGGCTGTTTAACCGTGAAGCAAAAAAAAAATATATATATGACGTGTTCCTGGGAAAGGAAGGAGATTGACTAGAATTAATTAGGCAAACGTCTTTAATTGCAATCCTTCGGAGCTGGAGGTGGGGGGGTGCAGCCAGGGAAAGGATGCAGACGTGAAAGCAAGCCAGAGGATGGAACTTCCCACGTTGCGGGAACAACGTGTCGTGGCCTGTTAGCCTCCCTGCGCATGCCTGCATAAGCCAGCATGGCATCTGGGTCTTGAGTAAAGTTGGCATCGGGTTTTCTACCCACGTAGGGTGCCATCTGCACATTGGTGGACTGACTCTTAATTCTTCGTGCTCTGGAGCTGAAAAGTCCAAAGGCCCAGGTTCCAGATTAAGGTGACCCAAATTCACACAAGAAAGAGGATTGTGGGGCCACGAGGCTTGTGGTTCAACTCCGGTTTAATCTTCTACCCAAAATTCACGCAGAGCAGGTGGCTTCTTGACCAACACAACAATTCAGGAGAAGCTTCCATGCTGCCTGGGTATACTTTTTGAGGTCCTGAATAAACATGGGTGCAATGCAACAAACTGGATTTCTTAGGGTCTGGACCAATAACCTAGAGCAGAGGCCCCCAACCTTTTGGGCACCGGGGACCGGTTCCATGGAGAGAGGTTTTTCCACGGACCGGAAAGTGCATGGTTTTGTGTGCTGCCTGTATCCCGCGGATGGGGCTTTGCTTGTTTGTGCAGACCGGTTGCTGGCACGCCGCGGCCCGGTACTGGTCCACAGATGGGGGGGTTGGGGACCCCTGATCTAGAGATTCTCTTCCTTCACAGATTATTTCAAGGATTGCACTGGCCAGTTCAGCTGCTTGAATATTCCCCGGGGAACTGACCTTGGTTTGACCCAAAATCTTGAACAAGCAAAAGTTGCATTTGCCAGCATGATAAACTGGGATAAACGAAGCTACATTATGGCTTCACTCTACATGTAAATGTTGGGTTTCAAAATCTAATCTGAGTCGGTCACCGGGACGAGAGGTTTAGTTTTTGAGCTTTTTGGATTTGTTCCTCGGGGCACTTCTCTCTCACCAAAATGTGTGCTTTGGGCTCTTCTACACATAGAATATTGTTGTAAAAGGTTGCAAAATACTGTTGCAACAGGCACAGAAAGCTGCTGACCAAAAAAAACTTCTGAATGGGTCGCGTTTGGGAACAATAAAAGCCGAAAGACAATAGCTTTCCTCTTGCGTGGACACCGAGACACCAACTGTTGATTTTCCCGGTGTCACCGTGCCTCCAAACAAACTGGATCCGTTTCACAGAACTTGGAGATCTACCCTGGGTATAAACAGCAACCTGTCCTGAATCTGGATTCCAACTGACCAGCATTGTAACTTCAAACCGTCACTAAGTGAACGGTTGTATATTGAGGATGACCTCCATTTATTCATTCATTCATTCATCTTCTAACCTCTATACCGCCTCTCTCAATTAAACAGTTTACATATAGAAACGGTGAAAAGTGACACCATTAGAAACAGTTCTAAAGACAAGGTTAAAAAGTTAAGGGTTACTGGGGGGGGGGGAAACAAAACTTTTTAAAAGTTTTTTCAAAAGTTAGAAAGATTGGAAGTGACCGCCTGAATTTCAATCCCACGGTGATGCTGCAAGGCTCACCAGTGCAAGGATAAGTTTATGTCGCTTTTTTCAACCCTGTCGTAACTTTGGACGGTTGCTAAACGAACAGTTGTAAGTCAAGGATTGCCTGTATCTACTTTTTAAATGAAGCTTTCTTAGCTTCGACAACTCGAAGAGGCCGGCTGGGGAATTCTGGGAGTTGAAGTCTATATTCTGCAAGTTTGCCAAGCTTGAGAAACATTCTTTTAAATTCAAAACTCCCTGGACAATCTTTGACTCCAAAACTGGGCCAGTCTCGTCTCTTGAGTAAACACTGTCTCTCCAGACAAGGAAACAACCAGGATATTCTTTGTTTAATCTGTTCTGTTGTCAGGCAGGGCGGCGGACCAGGAAAAAACGTCCCTTACCTGCTTCAGAATTTACACAAAACTCCCCAGCGCTGGCCCAGCCACGGCAATCTGATTACAAAATCATTTATTTTCCGGTCATTAATAATTGGTGCAATAAAGGGATTGCAGTGCTTTTCAGAGAGAGGAGGGGCTATCCGCACAAATTTTTTTGCCTGGTGTGGCTTGGAGCATAAATTATTCGTTTCTTATCGTGCTCGTCTCCATTTTTCACGCTGCCAGGGGTGAGTCGCCAGCAGCCGGGCCCCGCAAGCTGTGATCTTATTTTACGCCGCAGGGCAAAAAGCCGGAGAAACTGTTATTCTGGTTTTAATTATGCAGCCAGTCTTATCCGCTGGAAATCAGCCCCACCCAGCACGGAAAGCAACGTGTTCTTTCTTAGCTGTGGGACACCAACAATGTTTGACCCCCCCCCAGTGCTGACAAACAGACCCCAATCCCCCTTGGAGTAAAGTTCCTGCAGGTTTGGGCATCTGATGCCCTCAGGCCTAAGTAGGCTGAATTGCCTGGTGCAAAATGAAAAGGCGTTGCTTAAATCTGGGGTTTCCGGCAAAAATTAAAATGTCCAACTTCCGACAAAAATTACCCACGGCAAACAATGGGTTTGCTTAACAAATGCAGTATTCGCTTAAAAAGGTTGTAAAACTAAACATAGTTATGCGATGATGATCTAAACCAATTGTAAATTGAGGGCTATCTGTAACATCATTGCCGCCCTTCCTGATAGCACTTTTCCCAATGCGTGTTACTCACTTGCTTTGATCCTAAGAAGCTAGTTTAAAAGCTAGGAGATAAACAGAAGCAAGCAAGCAAGCAAGCATGGGAACAGCCTTGCATTTTGTCCCTGCGAATCAGAACTGGCCAAATAAAGCCCTGCTTGTTCCATTCGCCAGTGGAACTCCATGCTACCAGACCTGGAAGTGACCTCTTCAAATGTTTACAACTGAATTCTGCTTACGATTGTGCGCAAGGGACTTTCTCCAGAAGGTTAACAACTTTATGAAGGATTCCTGTAGCTGACCCTGGACAGGAACAGAGTCAGCCTGAACTGGGTAGCAAATAGATTTGGTAATAATAATAACAACGCGCCATTTAACAATTGTCAACAAGAAAGACAAAACGACTGGATAGTGGACATGGCAGTGCCTGGAGCCAGCAGAAGAGAAGAGAAAGAACTAAAAGAAGATCACAAAACAGAAATAGAACGACTGGCAGAAGAAAGCAAAGGTAGACCCCCAAAGTCCTAGGCGCCTTGGCTGCAATCCCGAAACAATTGGACCATCATTGGAACACCGTCGGGAATTGACAAATTCACCATCAGTCAATTGCAAGAGGCGGCAATTTACTCGGAACAGCTTACATCCGGCGATGATACCTCTAACACCTTCAAACATCCACAGCTGCCTATCCCAGGTCCTTGGGAAGATCTCAGTCGGTGGACAAAAAAACCCCAGCCCAATTCAGCCTGAACATCTGGCTGACTGTACGATGATAATAATAATAACAGAATGATGGGTTAGGCAACCCCCTGTTGCAAATACAAATAGGTGATTGCCTTTTTTTAAAAAAAAACATACTGCAAATGCAACTTTTTCTCTTTCTGTTCTGACCCACCGCTGTGACCTTATCCGCTTTCCCAGCGGGGGGGGGACTCAGACTGATGACGAGTCTGCTGGCGGCACAGTTCAATTAACAAGGCCGCCCCCAAGCTGCCGCCATCTCCTCGGTGACTCATTCAGTTCCAGCAGAGAAAAAGCAGCAAAAAAACTTGGATTACAGCCATGCTTTTCTCTCACGGAGGAAGTTTCGACCCAGCCTTTTACATCCCCCGGTTAGAGACACCCCCAAAACATTAGAATAGAAGAGAGCTGGAAGGGACCTCGGAGGCCGTCTAGTCCAGCCCCCTGCTGAAGCAGAAAAACACGATGCCCACTCTTTAGCAAAGAAGACCCAGGGTCCTTACGCATAGGAGCACTGCACCGTGCCTTGCGTTCAAAATCCAGGCAGTTATTTCCAACCTTTTCAACTCCTGAAAACCATTTTTAACCTCAGTAACCCTTCACGTACAGCCTTATGGCCACTGCAGGCTTCCCCACCGTCACGGGATCAAAATCCGGGCGCTTGGCAGCCAATATGCATTTATACAGACCCGCAAAGGTCGTTGATGCAAGGACCAGTTGCAAATGTATCTTTTCGGAACCGTTGTTTCTGCAAACGGTCGCTAAATGAAGCAGTCGCTAAATGAGGACTGCCTGTAAGAAAAACCTTTGCTTTCCATTGCCCCCCCACCCCCAGCCCAAAAAAAGCAAAATGATTTATTTGGGGAGGGGAGAATTTTTTCCACTCCACTTTGCGCAAAAGTCCTTACTTGGGAGACCGAAAAAAAGTTGCAGTGGGGAAGCCCGCAGCACGGGAAGATGGGGGAGGCCGTGCCCGAGCCCAGCAACCTATGCTGCTTGAGGGCCCCCCCTAATCAATTTGGGGAGAAAAGTGGGGGGAGGGAGATTGTGAGAGGGATTTAGATGTGGACCACTACTTAGGTGTAAGCCAGCAAGGTGCTGCAGCTGCCAAAAAGGCCAATGCAGTTCTAGGTTGCATCAACAGAGGGATTACATTATCATGAGAATGATAAAATCGTTTATACTGCCCTATTTAAGCCACATTTGGAATACTGCATCCAATTTTGGTATCCACACAATGCAAAAAAAAAAAAGATGCTGAGACTCTAGAAAGAGTGCAGAGAAGAGCAACCAAGATGATTGGGGGTCTGGAGGCTAAACCCTACGACGAACGATTGAGGGAATTGGGTACATCTATAGTCTATCAAAGAAAAGGACTGGGAAGGACATGGTAACTGTCTTCCAGTACTTGAGGGGCTGTCACGAAGAAGAGGGTGGGTGGGTCAATTTATTCTCCAAATTACCAGACAGCAGGACGAGAAACAACGGGTGGAAGCTTGTTAAAGAGAGATCCAATCTAAAAATAATGAGAAATTTCCTGACAGCGATCAATGGATCACTGGATTAATCAATAGAACAGCCTGCCTCCTGGAGTCGTGGATGCTCCATCACTGGAGATTTTCAAAAATAGACTGGCTGGGATGATACAAGGTCTCCTGCACTGAGCAAGGGGTTGGACTAGAAGACCTCTAAGGTCCCTTTCTCCCTTAGGATTCTATGTTCTATCTACCTCCGTTCCTCGCAACCTGTCTTGTTCGTCCCTCATCTGTGTCTCTATTCTGTTCATCCGTGACTGAATTTTCTGCCCGATTTGGACCGAAAAGCTGCACATTTATCTAGTCCACAAAGAGCTTCTTCTCACACCCTAGAGCAGTTATTGAGTGCACCCTGCTAAGGACAACAACGGAAGAGCTACATTCCCCCCCCCACTCAGGAAAACCTCTTCTTCACTTAATCAGCCTCAACGAGATGTTTACAATGCCTTTATCGCAGATGTTTTAATTGCCACCAGCCTCTTCCCTGCCAGCCCAAGGCAGATATTTTGAACGCAGAATTATACCCAAAAGGATGTTACGCAGGAGTCAAAAAATCCCACAGGACCCAAAAGCCAACATTCGTAGGCTTGCTTGCCCCATGCAAATCTCCGTTATTGACACACGGGCCTTTATTTACATCCCTTATTTAAGAATGTTATGATTTTTATCTGGAATTGCACCACGAAAATCAGGTTACCCGCATTGTTGTTGCAAAAAAAAACAGAGGCCTGGTGGTGTGTGCCAAGACAAGCCAAACTGGGGGTTTGTCAAACCTGGCAACTTAAGCTCATGGGGAATTCTGGGAGTTGAAATCCACGCCGCTGAAGGATGCCAAAACTGAGGAACAGCGGCCAGAAAGCAGAAGAGCAGGAATAAATCAAACCAATAAGTGCTTTAAGACCACAGGGAAAATTCCAATTTCCAGGCAATGCTCAGCGCTTACAAATAAGAATTTAGAAGAGCGAAAGGCAGTACAATGGGGGAAAAAAAATGTGCCAAGGGTTCCTTTGATATCCCCAACATAGGCTGAAGGACAACTCACTTCAGTTTAACTTTTTAAAGCTTAAATATAATAAAAAGAAGGCGGAAAAGCTCCCAGATGTTTGCAGCTGAACGACGCTTCAAAGGAAAGCTGGCCGGGTCCATACATGAACACACACAAAACCACACATACATTTCTGGGATCACAGCCACCCATTTAATCCACAAAGCTGGCAAGCATCTGTCTGCAAAGTAAGGATTGGAAAGAGTCTCACGAGTTGATTAATCTGGGTTTTAACCTCAGGATAGGTTAGGGACCCAGGTTGGTTCGTAAAGAAATTTACAGCTTCGAGTTTTTGCCTCCTGGCCGCTGTTTGAAGCAACTTTCGGCCTAAAACGGCCTTATGCTTTTCTGACCAGTCTAAATGGTCACTTGGTCTTTGACCACCCAAAGGTCATTGGTCAATTTGGCTGGAGAATCTGCTGACAAACACCAGGAACAAGAGAGGGATCTTCCCAAGACAGATTTACTCTTTCAGTGCTCAAAAAGAGAGCTCTTTGTTTTAAAATGTTCCCATTTCATGACCAAAACCACCACTGGCTAAACATGTCTAGGACAAGAAAGGGGGGGATAGGTGAGTTTCCCCTTTTTTCCCCCAATTTTATCCGTTCTTTTTAAAAAAAATAATAATCAGTTTTTTTCCCTTCCAGGTAGTCCTTGATTTACACGCATAATTGGGACCAGAACGTTTGTCACTGAGTGATGCAGTTGTTAAACATGTCATCTCTTGTGATCCCATTTCACAACCTTTTCTGGTTATTCAGTGAATTACCACAAGCTGAAGTCCGATCATGAGCACCTAGTGAAATCAAGTTGCTAGTCCCAATTGAGGTTGCTAAACAAGGACTACCTGGGGGCAGAGAAGATTCTGCTTCTCTTTTTCTCTTTCCAAAGAATCTCAAAAATACATTAAAATGAGGTAAGCACCCATTTTAATTACCTTACCTGTCGGAATAGCCTCGCTCTCTCTCTTTCTCTCTCACACACTCTGAAAGAAACAAAAAAAAAATCCAGACAAAATATTAAAATTTGGAACAGAACTAATAAACCATAATCTAATATTTTATGAGCATGTTAGCTCGTAAGAAGCAGTTGCTATGCTTAACCTTTATACCACTTCAGCCAAACAAATCTAAGCATCTTAGAAATCTATATAAGCCACCAGGAAGCACGCAGAATGAAATATGTATAGACATCAAAACAATGTAATAAGGAAGATAAGCAATCATCAAGGGGGCTTTTTGCTAATTCAAAAATGAAATTTGCATTTAACGTGACAAGTCTGAGTCCCAACTGTATCTTAGCATTCAGCCTTATCCAGAGAGAGAGAGAGAGTGCGTTAGAAGTATAAAATGTCAACTGTTTTAACAATGCTGCAAGCAAGCCAGACTTCTGGGTATGATGTGTGAATACCAGCATTATATGGCTCCAAAATTTGAGGAAATATTCAGCAATTTTCCCACCCCCGTCGCATCTGTCTTCCCTTCAGTGGTGGGCACATGGAAGATGCCCTTGGCAAGTTGGGGACATATGTTAATGGCCCTTACGATTGTGGGCCACAAACTTGCCAGAATCAAGCCTGTAAAAATTGGCACCCTCCTTATATGCCAGTTGTTTAGCGAATGCATCCAGTTGGTTCAATTCACACCACACCAAACTCTGAGCTGATCACCATTCAGCTTTGGCCAATACGCTAAACTCAACTGAGAAATTGAGAATCTGGGGCACATCATATTGGGGAAATCCAAACATCCATTTATTATGGGCTACAAGCCCTTCAACCTCCTGAGTCAACCACGATTGGGTTCAAGGTGGTTTCGAGCGCCTGTGTGTCTGTGTGTGTCTGTGTGTGTCACAATCTCCAGGCATCTCAGAGAAGTGACAGCCAGTTATAAATTCTACGCTCCTGCGGGATTGCAACACAGGGGTTCAGATCCTGTCTGCCTTCCAGCTTTTACTGGGGCACACAGAGCAAGAACACCCACCAAGTAGTAGCCTTCACACACAACACGCCAAACTGGCTAGGTTGGCCTGGCCGGCCGGGCAAAAAGCTTCTCCAGCGGAATGGATAAAAAAAACGCTCGTTGCGCACACCCATGGGGAGACTCTCCAAATTCTCTCGCCTCCCACCGGCTCGGCTGGATGGAAGCCGAGTCTTCCTCCCTCCTCGGGTGGCCTACCTCGCGGGGTTGGGGGCGCCCCCACCGGGCGCTCGCTCCGCGTCCCGCTCGCCGCGCAAGAGCCACCCGCGCGCACCTGGTTGGAGAGCCCCGCGCCGGGCTCACCTGGCCGGCCACTCTCGCCTTTTGCGCGCAATGTTGCCAGCCTCGGCCGCCTTCCGGGCTGTTCCGGAGAGCAAAGCCGGCCAGGTCACCGCTCGGCCGCTTGGCCGCTTGCCGACCTCCCCACTGCGGGCGCGCCCTCCCACGTGGAGGAGCCGGAGCCGCCGCCGCCGCCTCCCTGGGGCTCTTGGGCAGGGACCGAGGCTTCCCGGAATCCGCCGCCGCCGCCGCCGCTGCCTGGAGCGCCAAGAGGCGAGGCCAGGCGGGAGTCGGCGTTGTTTGCTGGGCAGGCGGGGGGGTGGGGGAGGCGGAGGAGGCGGTGGCCCCGCCGCCGCCGGGGCTGCCCGAAGCGCCTTGACGCGCAGGGACGCCCGGCGAGAGAAGCGCGGCGCCGAGGCTGGGGATGGAGGGATGGATGAAGGATGCGCGCCTTGGGACGCGCGAGCAAGCAGGCGCGGGCGGTGCTTCCCCCCAAAACGGAGCCCCCAATTCGAAAGCTGCTCTGCTAGCCAGATGGTGGGGCGTGTGTGTGTGTGTGTGTGTGTGTGTTTATTGCCCTTGGAGTCATTGTAGACTCCTGGCAACCGTCCCTGCAGATTTCCTGGCAAAATTGGGGAGGTTTTTTTTGTTTCCCCCCCCCCCCCTTCTCTTTTTCTTCCCAGAGGGACTGGCCCAAGATGACCCAGCTGGCTTTGTGCCCAAGTCTGTTTCCTGGTTTTTTGAGCCTGGTGCCTTCAACCAAAAACTGGTTCTCCCTGTCCTAACCATGTTTATTTACGGGCGGCGAGCAGACCTGAATAGATTAACTCTTCGTGGCCAAACACATCACAGCCAGCTTTGGTCTCCAGGACTTTCCAGATGGGTGGACTTCAACGGCCCAGAAGTCCCCAGCCAGCGTGTCTAGGTTAATTTTGCCCCAGGATTTGTGATTTATTTTTTTTTATGGCGGAAAAATGTTGTTAATGTCTCTGCAGCTTGAAGCCAGCTGACAGTCCCAAGCAGACTTAGATATTGATCATGAATTGGGAGGCAGAATGATCAAGCAAGTTAACAAGGCTCCGGGCTCAGAGACCCACGTTTTGGAAATATGGGCTGTTTAAATTTCCCAGTTTCCCTCAGCAATTTGCCTCACTGAACTGGGCTCGCCAAAAGCAGGCTAACAATCCATCACCTGCGAAGACAAGCCTGGTTTAAGGCAATCCATAGCTCAGTCTCCGAGCCTAATAATAATAATAATGATAAAGTTGGAAGGGACCTTGGAGGTCATCTAGTCAGGAAACCCTATACCATTTCAGACAAATGGCTGTCCAGTTTCTTCTTAAAAACTTCCAGTGTTGGCGCATTCACCGCTTCTGGAGGCAGGTTGTTCCACTGGTTAGTTGTTCTCACTGTCAGGAAGTTTCTCCTTAGTTCTAGGTTGCTTCTCTCCTTGGTTAGTTTCCACCCGTTGCTTCTTGTCCTGCCTTCAGGCGCTTTGGAGATTAGCCTGACTCCCTCTTCTTTGTGGCAGCCTTTAGTGGAGAAATTCCACTTATTATTCCAAGGATGCAAAAGAGGAAGAGAGAAAGCAGGTGTGTGTCATGCAACTTGCACATCCAAAATTAGAGCTGGAACAGGTAGTCCTTGACAAGTAGTCCTCGACTTAACGGCAAAAAAAATGAGCCCCAGATTTCCAGCACCTGGATTTTGATTATGGGGATGCTGCTGCAACGGCCGTGAAGTGTGAAAAACGGTTATAATTTTCATTTTTCAGTGCCGTTGTAACTACGAATGGTTGTAAGTCAAGGGCTACCTACATATGTTTCACAAATTCTGAGTCTTTGTGTTACTAAAAAAAATAATCTATACAGGCAGTCCTAAACTTAACAACCTGTTCATTTAGTGACCGTTCAGAGTTACAACGGCACTGAAAAGAAGTGACTTAGGACAGCCTCCCCAGGGTCATGTGATCAAAATTCGCATGCTTGGCAACTGACATGTACTTAGGACAGTTGCAATGTCGGTTGCCGTTTCAAAAAGGATATCGGAAATATGCAACTGACCTGACCTTTCCCACAGGGAGAGCAGTTTTCTCCCCTGATTCAAGGAACAGAGAAGGCAAAATGGCAGAGAGAGGCAGGGCTGTCTCTGCGCTCCCTCGAATCCACAGCCTGGCAAAGTGCCCCAGGTTTCACACCTCCCATCCTGGAGACCAACCCAGAGTGGATCCTGCAGACTGAACACACACCCTGGAGCTGTGATGAAACAGAGGTAGTTCTGCCTTCCCAAACAGACCACAAGAGCTGTTTCCCCCCCCCCCACCTTGGAGGATGGCACAGGAGAGCCCCAGACCTGAAATTTAGCTGCCACCCACACAAGGAAGTCTTGCCTCTGCAGCAAATCAACCCACGTTAGCGCTTAAAGGCTCCCCCGAAGTCTTGGGCTCCCCCTGCCAACACTCCCCTCCTTCTACTTCATTGTGCAAGCTTTTGCAGAGTAGGGAAAACTTGACATGCAAGAAAGAAGGTGTTGCACAAAGGCATAGTGAGAGGGGAGAGAGAGTGAAAGAGAGAGAGAGAGAGAGAAAGGGAAAGAAAGAGAAAGGGAAAGAGAGAGAAAGGGAAAGAGAGAGAGGGAGAGAGAAAGGGAAAGAGAGAAAGAGAAAGTGATGGAGAGAAAGGGAAAGAGAGATGGAGAGAGGGAGAAAGGGAAAGAGAGAGAGAGAGAAAGGGAAAGAGAAAGGGAAAAAGAGAAAGGGAAAGAGAAAGAGAGAGGGGGGAGAGAGAAAGGGAAAGAGAGAGAGAAAGACAGAGAGAGAGAGAAAGGGAAAGAGAGAGACAGAAAGAGAGAGAGAAAGAGATGGAGAGAGAGAGAGAGAGGACGTCCAATTTTTCCCCCAGGTGTTCAAGGCTAAAATTTTAAGGTGGGAGGTGCCTGAGGAAGGCTGAGGAATTCTGGGAGTTGAAGTCCACAAGTCATCAAAGGGCCAAGTCTGAAGACCCCTGGTAGAAGGCCTTCTGTTTAAGCAAGGGGTTGGGCTAGATGACCTCCAAGGTGTCCCTTCCAACTCGGTTAATTCTGCTATTTTGTTAAATGTAGAATCTTTGCTTATTCTCCCAATTGCCCAGACAGGTAGACAGGGCCCATCCAGGCAGAAAAAGAGCATTATTTGTTTTTTTTTTCTTCTGCTTTTCCCCCCCACCCTCCCTTCTTTTCCTCTTTCATCCGATGGCACTCAGACACGCATGGAATCCTTTTAATTAGCTTATTACTTTGTTTTATCTGAAAACACATGAGCCGGGGAATAAACAGCATTTCTCTCTCCCCCATCACCGCCCCCAAGCAGTTGCCGCTTACGTCGCCGGTGATTAAAACTCTCTGCCACTCCAGCCTGGTGGCGTGGTGAATTTTATCGCACTTTTTATTTCCTTTACGGGGCTCCGCTGCCGTGGCTGCTCTGATTAATTCTCCCTTGCCTGACCTCCTTCCGCTTCTGAATATTCAGTGGAAATGCTGATTGCCTGCAGCCGCCTCGGTGACAAGGCAGGCCCGTCGTGTATCTACACAACCGCACAACTTTGGTGTGCCGTCCCAGATTTGGGGCCTTGAAGGAGGATGGCTGGAAAGCCACAATGCTGGGCTTTCAAGGGGCAAAGGACGCACCCGCATGACACACAGCATCGTCACCCATAAATTGTCCAGGGGATTTCAAGCCTCTATTCATCACTGCAGTGTTTTTCAATCTGTTGCAACTTGAAGACCTGTGGACTTCAACTCCCAGAATTCCCCAGCCAGCATGGCTGGCTGGGGAATTCTGGGAGTTGAAGTCCACCCATTTTCAAGCTTTTGTGACCTTAATTCACTTAATAACGTTGTTACTAACTTAACAAATGCAGAGATTCACGTAACACCTGTGTCCAGGAAGGTCGTAAAATGAGACAAGACTCACTTAACCAAGTTTAGCAACAGAAATCTGGTCGTAAGAACAGAACAGCAACAGAAATTGTGGCCGTAACTCAAGGACTGCCTATGCAAAGAAGGGATCCTCTACTGAAGCGACAAAGAAAGGCTTTTGAAATTCTGTTAAATTGAGGGAGAAACGGGCTGAAGTTTCTGCTCAGATAGCCTACCTCACAGGGCCATTGTGCTGAAAGTAAGAACGAGGGGCCATGCCGCAAAATATTAACGCAAATTTATTTACCTATAATAACTTCTGTTGACTTCAGCCAGGAAGGTGAGAATCGATATACGGAAGGCAAATAAATAGGTGGTGTTTGACTAACAACAGATCCTTTTTAGTGACCCTTCAAACTTACAACGGCACCAAAAAAAGCAACTTACGACCGTTTTTCACACTTACGACCGTTGCAACGTCCCCGTGATCAAAATTCAGATGCTTGGCAAACTGACTCGTATTTATGACGGTCGCAGTGTCCCGGGGTTGCGTGATCCCCTTTTGCGACCTTTTTGAGAGGCAAAACTAACAGGGAAGCCAGATTTGCTAACTTAACAACGGCAGTGCTTCACTTAATCAATTGTGGCAAGGAAAGTCGTAAAATGGGGGCAAAACTCACTTAACCGGTGGCTCACTTAGCGGCTGAAATTTTTGGCTCATAAGTCGAGAACTACTGCATGGTCCTTTTTTTGAAACGGAAGAGCAACTTCGGAACCGGTTAAAACTAAAAAAAAAAGAGAGAGAATTTTAAGGCAGAGAATTAACCTTTAACTCTGCAAGCCAGGATGCCCCGGGGGAGAAAAAACGACAGCCACACACACCATCGTGGCTGCCAGATCGGATGGGATGAAACTGGCACTTTCGCCCGGAGGCAAATGACACAGCCGCCTACGCCACGGCAACCTGTGCGTCTCCCCGCTCGCTCGGCTAAACTGGGTCTGGCGTTCCCGCCTGCGCCTGGGAGCGAAACTCTGCCAAACTAATTAGCCATATCTCCATCTTCCATTTTTTTTGTCGGCCTGCCCGAGGCCCCGGGAAGAAATTTATGCCCCTCGACAGAAAGGCTTTCTGGGGGAGGGGGTTTAAGCCACATGCAAGCAAAGAAAAAGTTGAATTTTCTCCATTAGGTTGGCTGTTTTTTTCTGCAGGGTTGTGTTCAGCCAGAAGAATTCCCCGTGGGGTGCCTTCCACCGCTCGCCACCCAGTTCCTCCCCATCACAACACTGGTGGCTGCTTCCAAGCTGCGTCTCCGCGGCCAATTATTTTGGCATCCCAAAGGAATTTTCTCAGTGTGGGAAACGTCCGGAGCGGAAAGGCTGGATGGCTGCCCGCTTATTCCTTCCTGTTTGGGGGAGGCGACACAGCTGATGCTGAACAAGGAATTGCTCTGAGCCGCTGGCTGTATTTGCTAACAGGGAATGAATGCTGGAAGCAGGGAAAGATGAAATGGAAGAAGGAGGGGCTGAGTTTCCCCTTCTCTTTCTGGAGCTGCTCCAGAACCCAGGGTCCAAAAGAGCTGAGTTCACAAATTGCAGCCTCCAGCTGCCTAATCCACTTTGTTGCTCTTCTCTGCGCTCTTTCCAGAGTCTCAACATCTTTTTTTTTAATATCTTTGTTGTTGTTAGTTGTGAAGTCGTGTCCGACCCAACGCGACCCCATGGACAACGTTCCTCCAGGCCTTCCTGTCCTCTACCATCTTCTGGAGTCCATTGAAGCTCACGCCTCCTGCTTCAGGGACTCCATCCAGCCACCTCGTTCTCTGTCGTCCTCTTCTTCTCTTGCCCTCCATCTTTCCCAGCATTATGCACAGGAGCTGGAAGGGACCTTAGAGGTCATCCAGTGGAACAACCTGCCTCCGGAAGCGGTGAATGCTCCAACACTGGAAGTTTTTAAGAAGAGACTGGACGGCCGTTTGTCTGAAATGGTGTAGGGTTTCCTGCCTGAGCAGGGGATTGGACTAGATGACCTCCAAGGTCCCTTCCAACTTTATATTATTATTATTATTATTATTATTATTATCATTATTATTATTATTATTATTACTACTACTACTACTACTACTACTACTACTACTACTACTACTACTACTACTACTACTACTATTATAGATCAACCCTAGAAGCCCGGGAATTTATTCTCCCTTTACCCATTTCTAACCCAGTTAGGAAGATGGGCGTGACCCTCCAAATTTAAAAACATGGCCAAGAAAACTTATTTGCCAAACCCAAAGTGATTTTGGACCACTGTCTTTTTTTTCAGAAACATGCTCTGTTTAGGGGATTCCCCACCAGGACGTGCAAACACACATACACACATCGCATTACCTCCTACAACCTAACCATCTCCTCCCTGTTTGAACTAGGTTTCCTCTTGCGCCTGGTTTGCTTAAAAAAAATAATAATAATACAAGAGTTTCAGGGAAATCCTTCCCATTTTCTAGCCAACTGCCCTGAACTTTTGCATGCTTTTATGCAAGACCAAGATTGAAATATTGGGGGGGGGGGTGAGGATGAACAGGATGGAAGGAATGTATCTTACAGGTAATCCCCCCGATTTACGGCAATTAATTTGGAGCAGAACTTCCATCGATGCTCATTAAGCAAGTTATACCTTTTTTTTTTTTGGCTGCGGTCGTTCAGCAGCCAAATGTGGCCATTAAGTGAATCCTGCGGTTGTTAAAACACACCCAGCTCCCCTCGCTGACCGGGCTTGTCAGAAGACCCTGGAGGAAGACTGCAAACCGTGATCCTGCGACTCCAGGACACAGCAACAATTATAAAGATGTGGCGGTTGTCAAGCCCCTGAAATTTTGATCACATCGCCATGGAGAGGACCGGTCACAAGTGAGAGGACCAGTCGAAAGTCACTTTGTAACTTTGACCGGGGCAGGATTCTAACTTGGCTCTATTTTTTTTCCAACACCAAGAAATCCAGAAAACTGCAATAGATAATCGTAGATAAGTCGAGGACCATCTGTACCGCATTTTTCTGCGTTTGTTGGCCTTGAAAAAAAGCACCTGGTCGCAAGTAAAATTAGAATCCTTGGCTTGGAAACGTGATTCAGAAAATTAGATGCTGATGAAACACAATCAGATCTTTATGTTTCCTCCTTCTGCACCCACATGAGGTCCTCTAATGTCGCTAATAGTGGCGTGGAGTTCCAGGGAACACACTCCTGTTTTCGCAATGGGACTTTAAAAACCTTTC
This sequence comes from Protobothrops mucrosquamatus, assembly GCF_001527695.2. Lineage (NCBI taxonomy): Eukaryota > Metazoa > Chordata > Lepidosauria > Squamata > Viperidae > Protobothrops > Protobothrops mucrosquamatus. The sequence continues at coordinate 82,555 of NW_015389732.1, read as the reverse complement.
TCGGTTCCTATTGCATCCTTCTTAATCTCCTCCATCAAAGCAGTTTCAGGGTGTGGGAGACTCCTGTCAGCCAGATTTAAGTGTGTGGTGCTCCTGATTGTTTTGAACATTTGGGATGGGCTGTCCAGTTTGGACATTTTAATTGTTTTAGCCTCATTTTGCCAGTAGTGCCTTTTTTTCATCCCCCCCACCCCAGCTAGGATATAAAAGAATCTGGCAAATAGATACCATGATCAGTATGATAGGAATATTTCTAATGGCTGTTGTCCTAAGTATTGTAGATTTAAGTTTCACCTGTAAGTTGTGAAAAGATGGACACAAAACAGGTCCCTAAAACAATTAAGGAAAACAGCGTGGCATTTTAGGGAGGAAAAGCAAATTAAATCAATTTTGTTAGAGAAGTAGGATGAAAATATTGGAATATCTGCAAGGCAAGCTCTCTCCTGCATAGGCTAGTAACTTGGTAGTAAGTTCAGTGGTCGCTCTAAGACACACAAGTCCAAATTTAGGACTGCCTTCACTTCTTCCCGACGTATATATTACACAAAGCTACACAAGGGAGACAACAGCAGCCGCTTCCCCGTGTCATCACGCAGAGATGCAGCGGTTAGTCTCCGTTAGAGATTGGTAATGCCATTCCGGGCCATTCAAATATTTCAGAGTTTCTTCCAAGACTGGCTAAATCCGCAGTGACTTGTGCAGAGTTGCAACAGGCATCACATCCCTTTTGCAGGGACTCCCAGAGAGAGAGGCAGGCAGCCTCCTTAGCAGGAAGGCCTTGGAGGCTCCTGTTTGTGCATCCACCTTATTTATTTCTTGCAGCCCTGAGGTTGGAGAGAATTGCTGGGCCAATTAAGGATCTGTTTGCCCATCATCAAAGGCCTTCGGTGCAGCGTGATAAATGATCAATCTTGCCGCTTCGGAGAGGATGCCCACCTTATCTCCACCCACCAATTGCCTTTATTGTGTTTAATGAGCTTTCTTTCTTAAACAAACAACAAAAAAATCCCTGCTGTAGCCATTTTTGCTGATTGCTTCTATGCATGCATGATTATTAATCCTCTTTACTCCCGGGCCGGGTTTAATCTGTCATTAAACCTCTAGGGATAATTTTTATATCCCACCAGGCAATTCAGAGTGATGGATGAAACGATGACGGTCCCACGTTGCATTGTCCGGGCGGCAGCGTGGGCTAATCTTGAGTTAAATGAGGACACGGGCCATCTACGACAAGCAAGGGCTTAACGCTCAGGCCATAAAGTGGACATTTTATTATTCTGAATGTCCTAGCAAAGCTTTCCCACCCAGCCATATTCCCACATACAATACCTAAGACAGGGAATGTTCACGATCGCTTTGTATGTGTGTACAATGCACCATTTGTGGCTTGCTATTTAACCGTGGTTGAATCGCAGTGGTGTGGCATAATGCCAACTGGTCAAACCATGGTAGGTAAACCGGTTTACGCCATTCTGAATCTCAGATTAAGGCAACCGACTGTTGTTTAGTGTTACCTGTTAAGCCAGCCTTTCTGGGGGGGTTGAGGGCAGGGATTCCTGACAAGGCTGAAGCCAGAAATTAAATCCTAACTCAAACCCTGCCCTGTTTCCAAGAAATCGCAGGACAGGGCGAAAAAAAATCTATTTTACAAAGGCAGCATGGAGTTCTGAACCCCAAATTCCTCAGAATTGAAAAGGAGCAGGTGGGAGGAGGATATGCACAGGCTGGGAAATGCAAGGAGGATTTATTTATTTTCTGTTGCATTTTTGGGGTTTGCACCTCATTTACAGAGAAGCAAAACAGGAATGGTTTAATGCTAACAAGGAGAGAATGAGGTCGCCCAGGAAGGGAGGGAGGGAGGGAAGGAAGGAAGGAAGGAAGAAAATGGGTGGGTGGGTGGATGGATGGATGAAGAAGGAAATATTTGATGGATGGATATTTGATGGATGGATATTTGATGGATGGATGAGGAAGGAAATATTTGATGAGGGATGGATGAAGGAAGGAGGGAAGGAAATATTTGATGAGGGAGGGAGGGAGGAAGAAAATGGGTGGGTGGATGGATAGATGGATGGATGGATGAAGGAAGGAGGGAAGGAAATATTTGATGAGAGATGGATGAAGGAAGAAAGGAAGGCGATATTTGATGAGAGACGGAGGGAGGGAGGAAGAAAATGGGTGGATGGATGGAGGAAGGAAGGAGGGAAGGAAATATTTGATGAGAGATGGATGAAGGAAGAAAGGAAGGCGATATTTGATGAGAGACGGAGGGAGGGAGGAAGAAAATGGGTGGATGGATGGA